>NC_089235.1:23026426-23273025 GCF_963924675.1 Phocoena phocoena
TCCAGGGATGACCCTTTCCCCTGAGACTTTATACAAGTAAAATTAATAATAATAAAACCAGTACATTTCTATAGTATGTTCCCTATATTGACAGAGATTACTAAATACATTATGTAAATTATCTAATCTTAGCAACTTCACCAGCTTCATTCTATAATGATTCCAATTTACAGAGGAAAACATGGCACTGTAAGTGGTAGAGCCAGTATTCAAACCCAGGTTTATTTGGCTCCAGTGTCCTTTATACACTACTTGGTAGCATCATCAGTCTTTACCATAAATGATCCACTTTCTAAAAATGGATTTTAAGACCTCTGAAGGAAAGCAACATAATTTTCATCTATATTAACTGATCCACTTTATGTACATTATCTCAATTAATTCTCATAGCTCCTTATGAAACAGACATTTTAATTCCACTATAGGAATGAGGAAATCGAGGATCAACTTGGTTAAGAAACATAGACAGGACCACTTAGCTAATTAATGGTGGCTAGCATTCAAATCAACATCTTAAATCTAAAATCCCTGTTCCTATGTTTCTTCTTTAGAATTTGAAGAATTTAATACCAAGTTTAAAAATGGATTGTCCCTGAAGATAAACACACTGCTTCAGCAGCTAGAAATTTAGTACAAGGATGGCATTAAGGGCATCTGAGTAAACAGGGAAGAAATATAAGGAATTTCCAATCATTCTGTTAGTATCCCATCATCGTAAATGCGCATAACTAATTTTCCTTTCCATCTGCTTGAAAATGAAAATAGAAATCTAAAAAGACAGAAAAGTAAGGCATATTTTTTATGTAAACATGATTGAGACAATTGAATTACAGTATGGAGAATATGAACATAGAATTATCTCACACACTGAGCATGACAATTAATGCTAGGTAAGCCAAAGAGCAAAATGTAACATTTTATTAAGATAGCTTACAGCACTGAATTTTTTTGTTCTTTTTTTTTTTTCTTTCTGTTGGAAGCTGTGGGCCTAATAGGCAGTGGCCTGGCCTTGAACTCAGAAGGTCAGAATCCATGCCCTAATATTGACAATTTTCCCTTCTGCAAAATTTAGTGAGTTTATTAAAGTCTTGAAGTCACTGTCATACTAGCCAGAATAGAATATCATAAACCTAAATAGAGAGGAAATAAAGAAATATCAACAATAAAATGAGAAGATATATTAATGAAATAGAAAATAAATAGAGAGGATCAGCAAAAACAAACATTTTCTTTGGAAGAAAAGAACCTAATAAAATAAGTACCTGGAAAAACTTGCCAATTGGAAAGAGAAAAGTCATAAATAAATAATAACAGGAACAGAAAACTAGACATATCTACAGATACAAATGATATTTTAAAATTTGAAACATATGTTTATCCTAATAATTTTGAGACCAAGATGAAATGGTCAATTTTTAGGAAAAATGTATTTTACTAATATTTACAAGATAAGAAATGAAATGTCTTAATAAACAAGTAACCATTAAAGAAATGATTAGTAATCAATCTTCTTTTCCTGCACAAAAAGATATACTAAGCCCAGCTGATTTTAAATACGTCTTTCCAACACTCCAAGAAACAGATAACACTCTATGATATATACCATTTTTGAGAATAGAAAAAGAGGGAAAGATTCTCAATTCATTTTATAAAGCTCGTATGTCCCTAATAACAAAATTGCAGGATAATACAAAAGGAAATAGAAAACAAATCTAATTTATGCACATATATATGTATATGCAGTGGATGGAAGATATTTGGGAGACCTGAGAACTTCATGAAGCTATTAGGGAGGTAGTTGAGAGAAAGAAGTTGAAGCTTCAGAAGAGAGAGGTGATAATTGGTGGAGCAGGCACCTAAGGAAAAAAAGGAATAGATGAGATAAAATTATAGGAGATACAAGGACTCCTGTTTCTTTTCAACAAACAAAAAGATAATCCCACAGAAGAATTTAATTTTAGCCTAAATTATTGAGATGTATCTGATGAGACAAATAGATCTGGTGAGAACAGGATGTTTAAAAAATGCTATATGAAAAACTGTGGGGAGGGCACACATGTGCTATGTGCACACACACACACACACACACACACACACACACACACACACGCACATACTCACATATACACATGGCCCATGCTCTGGGCAGAGCCGTTGCCAGTCTACTTGGTATCTTTGAATGTTCCCTCTGGTGAGACTGAGTTCTGCACCAGAGTGTCCAACTTGGCATTTGGAGCTTGGGCTTAGCTTCTTAGACAATAATTTGTAACTGTCTAAGATTCTGCATGAAACCAAAATGACTTACTATATCAGTCAAGGTAATGAACTGTCAATTAACATGCAAATCAGTTAAATAGGTTGCTCAGGACCATGTAGCACAAACAGCATTAGTTGATTGACTAAATTACTAGCTTATTATACCATCCAGTGGAGAAATATATGTAGACCCCTCCTAAGTGCATGACCAGCCCTGAGACTCTTAATGTAGCAAGATTTTAATAGTGATGATAATCATGGTGTTTATGCTAATTTCTTTATATTTTTATGATACTTTTCAGCTTATAAATTTTCCTCATGTATATGACCTAATTTAATGGCTCAAAATATCTTGCTACATATAAGTATTTGCCTTTCTACACACACAGAAACACACACACACACACACACACACAGAGCTCTATTATTGAACAATAAAGAGTAAAATTCATACCCATAATCTCTTAATTTTTAATCATATAACTTTATGATCTGATTAATCAGTTAAAATCATGTGAATTAAGTGGTGCTTATTTACACTTAATTTTTTTGATTAAAGGTACATGTACCTTGGAGTATTTTTAAATAGTAAATATCTCTGTTCTATGAAAATATATTTCTGTTTAATAAAATTAAAATTTATACATAGATTTTGCATAATGAGCCCTTCCTATTTTAACCACTAGCTGCAGCAAAAGTGTCTTAAACAATAAAATTTATTTCTCTCACACACAAAGCCTGATGTCAGTCAAATGTCTTTCCAGAGCTGTTTTGAGCACGATCATTTCAATAAATGGCCTCCATGGGCACTGCCAAAAGGCAAGAGAGATGATGGAAGTGGCATACTTGCTCTTAAAAGCTTCAGCTGATAATAAGATGCACTAATTTCACTTATATACCACTGGCTAGAACTAGTCACATGGTCCTGCCTAACTGCAAAGGCATCTGAGAAGCAGATTCTTCCTGTGCTGTCAGGAAGGAAAAAATAATCAGATTTAAAAAACATTAGTAAACTTTACCACAGTTCCCTTGCAAATATTGAGATAACATTTTCTATTTTAAATATCAATTTTTACACTGATTTCCCTACCTTGTAATAATTCAACATTGAAGTGAAGAATTTTCTTACTCTTTCCAATATGAAATAAAAGAATATTTGACAGGCTTCATGCTTTTGCTTTTATCTACAAATTATATGTTTTAAACATAATGGCAATGCTTCAAAACACAGTTTGGTACACGTCAGTAATAGCTCTTAATGACTCAGAAAGAATATAATAATCTACCATGATCAAAACTAATCTGCCATAAAAAGTACAGAAATATCAAACGGCTTATCCTGTAGAAACAAATCCAAATTAATTGCCTCATTTGTTACATCATAGGTAATATACACTTTAACATTGCCATGACTTTATATAGACATCTAGCTTCTCAGAGAAATTTAGAAAAACATTATCCAATAAAGTTTCATTGTGAAAAGAATTAACATGCCTAATGATGCAACTCCTAATTTTCTGTGGGTTTTATTAGCAACAATTATTTATTGAGTTATGGTATCTTGAGTATAACCAAAAAAAGAAATAAAATTACACTTTTGACTACCACTCTATTTCTTTGGGTAACCAGCACACAACACATACACACACAAACACACACACACACACACTGTCTTTCTCTCTCACATACACATACACACACTCTTTCCACCACCTGGCATGGTCTGAACATTGAACGTTGTGATTGTCAAAATATGCCCAGTACTACTAACATTATAACACTATGTATTAGAGCTTTTGGCTTCAGTTACATGTAAAACATAAAGTAAACATTAAATGTAGTTTATTGAGGTTGTGATGATTTGGAATTTCCATCACAATTCTTCAGAAACTTGTGTTTCTCGTAGAGCAGTAATCATCCTGATAGCAATAATGTCACTTATTGCTAAGAATATTTCTATCACTGTTGATCCAATTCAACATTAAATAGCTCCTTTAACTACAGAATTCTTTTTTTCAAGCAGTAATAACTTGTTTCTGCAAACATATGTGTCTGATTGTGCTACCATTTTTAATAATTATTCAAGAAAAATTATGTAAATAAAAGCAACCACAATTTGTGAGGGCTGCTATGTATCAGACTCCATCTTAGATGTTTTTTTTCTCATTAAGTCCTCACAATGATTTACCAAAGAAGCAATTTTAGCCCCATTATGGAGATGATGAGACAGGAGTGTGAAGGTATTTTAGCCACTTTCTAACCAAACTCACAGTGCATATGTTATTTCACCATTGTTTTTGTTCTCTTTTTGTGGAAATGGGCCACACTGTAGAATAATAAAAAATAACGTAGTAAAGTGGTGAAATGTATAGATAACAAAAGGCATAGTTTCCCTTCTGTAGTATTGTCTTTTCTTTTCTTCCTCAAAAACAAACTTAAAAGGAAATTTTTAGGTACATTTCTCCTCAGTTCTAATACCTAGCCAACTAGATGATCTATGATAAGATGGTATGTTCTTATTCTTAAACAAGTACCTCTATTAAAAGCTACACTACCAAATTATTTCAAACTGTGGCTGCTAATAATTTATTACTTATTTGTTCGTTTGTTTTTCTGCAACCTAGAAATCATATGGTGATAAATCATTTCTCAACTATGGGAGCCCAAGGATAGACCAGCACCAGTAAGACATTTGCTGGAGACTTGAAGAGATTCAATTTACACTTGCAATCTAGTAAGAGTTGTCAATTATGGATAATAAACAAAAACAAGCAAATAAAAACACTGAAAAAACAAAACTTGTTCTTGAAATATATGAAATGTTGATGAAGACAAAGAAGTTGAGACTATAGAAAATAATAATGATATAAATTAAAATAAATGATAATAAAAGTGTATAAAAAATTTTGGAGGAAACCTGACAAGAGGTGATTATCATCACAAATAAAAAAATTATTTCGTTTATAGTCATACAGTGCCTACCTGAACTAAGATTCAGTGTTATATTTTAATTTTAAAATCTTTAGTGTGGACACTTTTTGAAATCTTCTTTTAGTGACTTTTTTAAAATTTATTTTTTAAAGAAGATGTTGGGGGTAGGAGTTTATTAATTAATTAATTAATTTTTTTTTTTTTGCTGGGTTGGGTCTTTCTGTGTGAAGGCTTTCTCTAGTTGTGGCAAGCGGGGGCCACTCTTCATCGCAGTGCACAGGCCTTTCACTATCGCGGCATCTCTTGTTGCGGAGCACAGGCTCCAGACGAGCAGGCTCAGTAGCTCTGGCTCACGGGCCTAGTTGCTCCGTGGCATGTGGGATCCTCCCAGACCAGGGCTCGAACCCGTGTCCCCTGAATTGGCAGGTAGATTCTTAACCACTGCGCCACCAGGGAAGCCCCTAGTGACATATTTTTTGTCTTCATTCATGAGTAGGTAGGAATTTTTGTGAAGTCATGTGACCAATGCTTGATTAAAACTGCAACTATATTTTAGTATGCATGATTGGATAGTTGCTTAAGAAAATAACAAAACTGTTTCCATCTTAAATGATTCTTTTCATTTTCCAATTTGTTTAATATGAATATAAGATTAGAATACACTGATGTTCTTAGAGGCAACTTTTGATTTTAGCAATTTTCTTTTGCCATTAATGTCACCAAACCCCTGAGGTATTTCCCTCATATCTACCTTCCTGAAATTCATACTATAGGGCAAAACAGAAGAGACTAAATCTATTCTCTTAGTTTTTATGCTTGGGCAAAGGCATTTGGATTATTTTTTCTAAAATAATTTTTAAAACCCATAGATTATCTCTTCATAAACTCAGAGTGAAATAGCCAACAGGCCGTGATTTGTCCAGTCACTACATCAATAATGAGATAAAACGATTCCCACTCACAGTCTACAAGTTGATTACAGATTGGCTGTGGGTTGGCTGCCTTTGCAAGGGATTGGCTCCAGACTGTGGGGTAGGTTAGGTCTTCTGTACCTATATTCGTATTCTAGAGCACCTATGTGGGTGATGCTCTTGTTACTCTTGTGCAGAGTACTGAGCACAATCTCAAGTGGACACTTGCAATGAAACTTAAGGTGTCCTCTCAGAACTAGCACTCTATCACATCTGAGCACATGCCATTTATCAAAGCGAGTCACCTGAAGCCCTAAAATCAATAGGGTAGGAAAGCATGCTCTGTCCTTAGGAAAGCTATAGCAAGGACAGGGAAGGAAGAATTGTGAATAAATAATACTATCTTAAACAAAGTATTAATAAATTACATTTATCCTTTTTCCGTATGCCTGTAGAATTAAATGATTGATCAGTTCCCCCAAATCTGGGCAAAAGTGGGCAGTGGCCCAATTCCTGGAAATCCCCACCCTTACCAGAAATAGCAGGAATATTCTTCTCGCTTGTTAGCGTATGAAATTATTTAACCCATAGAAACAAACAACCCCATGCTCTGGGGTCAATCTCACTTTCTGAGATGGTCTGCATTTTACCTGTGGAATGTGTATCTCTCTAAATAAACTTGCTTTCACTTTATTTTGGATTGCTCTTGAAATCTTTCCTGCGTGAAGCCAAGGACCCTCACTTGGAGGTCTGTCCTGGGGACTCACATGGGTTCCAGGATGTGATATTTCCTTCTCCTGCAACACATTCCCACTTACTTTGTACATTTCCTCACTTACTTTCTTGAACACTTTTTCTAATCTGGCTCCCATCCTCTTTATGTACACAAAACTACTCTCACTAAGGTCACAAGGAGGTCAGTAAATCCAAAGGAGATTTTCAATGTTCTTCTTTCTTGAACTCTAAACAGCAATCAGCACTGTAGAATACACTCTCCTTGTAGCACTCTCTTCACAAGACCATGTCACATGGCACTCTTCTTAATTCCCTCCTTTCACGCTTGCAGCTAATTCAAATCTCTTCTGTTGATGTCTCATCTTTTACCTAAACACTAAATTTGGTAGGTCAAGTCATAGGTCTGACCTTCTTTTCTCACCCTGTACTGTTTCCCTGGATGACCTAATCCGCTCCCAGCACCATATGAAAGTAACTCACAAAATTACCTCTTTAGTCTAGAACTATCCTCTGAGTTCTACCTGGCATTTTTGTCATCTATCTTTAAAGAACTTCAAATTAGTAAGACACCTTTGGAAAGTTGACCTCCTTGAAACCAAATTCTTTTCCATGGTTCTATTGCTGTAAAGGATGTCATTATATAGTCACCTTCTTTGCCTCATCTGTCAGTTTTCTTTTCTAAATACCTCATTCACTTCCCTCCACTCATTCATTTGCTTCCCAGCATGCTTACCCCCGTCATCTCATTAAGGTTACTGTTATCTCTTGCCTGGTGTACAATAGCTCAGATACTTGTATATCGGCACCATTTATGGCCCCTTCTCATCCTGCAACCAGAATGACTTTTGAATATTCTAAGCCCTTCCTATTGTTCTAAAGATAAAGTCCAAAGCCCTTAATCTGTAAGGCCATGCAGAACCTAGCCCTGTCTATTCTTCCAGACTCAACTTGGGCCACTCTTCCCCTTGCTGAAAACTCTCCAGCCTTACTGGCTTATTTTAGTATACTAAAGAACTCATGGATCCCCTTTCCATAGGATCTTTCCACATCCTATTCTCTGTTGGGAATGTTCTTTCTTCTCACTGAATTTGCTTCTTCTCGACCTTCAGACCCTCTCCCCAGAGAATCCTTCTTTGAATTCCTGATTTAGTCAAATCATCTGATTATCCCCACACAACACCTAGTGTCATTCCTTCATAATACTTATAATAGTTTTAATTTTTATTCATCTTGTAATTTCTTTTTATTTTCTATTTCTTCCACTGAAGTGTCAGTTCTGTGAGTTCAGGAAACATGTCTGTGTTGTTCATTTTACATTTCAGACACCTAGAAAAAGCTTCACCCATAATAAGCACTCAACATATATTGGAAATGAAAAAATGAATGCATGAGTTACATAAAATACAATTCTAAAAGCCTGAAACTGGATGCTAAACAATTATAACAAATTGCAACTGGAAAATATTTGTGAGTTTTTTAAGAACAATACTCTGAAAACTTTAAATCTCACAAAGGTAAATTCACACAATGAGCTTGAACTGAAATTAGTTGAATAAAAGAACAGGTTGAAATGTAAAGTAGATAGCTAGTGGGAAGCTGCTGCATAGCACAGGGAGATCAGCTCTGTGCTTTGTGACGACCTAGAGGGATGGGATAGGGAGGGTGAGAGGGAGGGTCAAGAGGGAGGGGATATGGGGATATATGTATACATATAGCTGATTCACTTTGTTGTACAGCAAAAACTAACAACATTGTAAAGCAATTATACTCCAATAAAGATGTGAAAAACTTTAAAAAAAGAGCATGGTTGATATCACCAGCACCATCTTTACTTGTCTGAAAAATAAGGTACACTCAGCACAAAATCAACATTTTCATCAATACCAACAAATTGGTATGGCTTGAATAAATTTCAGCCCAGGAGGATAATAAAGCATTTTCCAGATATCTCACAAAATACTCAACATTCACTGCATTTTTATAAGAAAGAGAAATAAATAAAACTGCATGGTGAGGTGAAAAGAACAATGACCTGTTAGCCTAAAACTTAATTTCAGTTCTACGTCTAAATAATAGTTTGCCACTGAGCAAGTTCCTTCATTTTTTCTTGTAATTAGTTTGTAAAATAAAGAAATTAATGATTTCTACATTCTGTCAGCTGCAACAGTGTATGAATAAATAATTATTTTCTTGCTGGTGCCAGGAACTCTATTGAGAGGCCTGATCCTCTGGGGTTCTACCAGATCAATTGCTTAGAAATGGCCTAATCGTACAAATGGCCTTTGCTACATTATTGCAGGTGAGAGGACATTTCAGAACATGTGTTTTTGTATTTGTCTTTTCATTTCAGTTCAGTTACATATGCTGTAACTTCAAGGGGAAAGGTCCCACTGTCCAAAATTACACCTTTTTTTTCCACCTGGCTTAAGTCTGGAAAAATGATTTAAAACTTTACTTTGCAACTTCAGTCAAGATAGCATCAAGGGTTTACCCTTTGATGCTCCCTCCACTCCAGATATATAGAATGATAGATAAAACATCAAAGGATAAACTTTTTTAAAAAAAATACCATGCTCAAACACAAGATAAAGATGTCTGTTGGCCAGAAACAAATTAAGTGGGACTGAAGCCATGTGCATACTGGACTCCAGATCTGGAAGCGTGTTGAAGCAACCTGGAGATTTTATTGTTCAGGGAAATGGCAAGAGTTAGGAGCCAGAGTCCCCAATGTAACTGGGGACCAGATACAGTTTTGGAAAGTTGCATAATAAAGGAGGTAGAAAATGCAAAATGCAATCTCAAACCAGACAGTGGGTGAGGATATTCTCTGACTTAGTGATGGTACCTGCATTGTATCTCATATCACCTTGGTTAAGGGGCCTGAGCTCCAAATTCAAGATCAGGAAATTTTCTGGGAGCCCTGGGCAACTGAAAACCCTCTAGAAAGACAAATAACAAAATTAAACTTTAGGAGAAATATTGATATCAAATGAAATTTGGAAAGAACTTTAAATATGTTGATGGTCCTCAAAGAGATAAATCAAGGAATAACATCTATGAAAAAGAGCAAAAAATGTGAAATCAAAATGAGCATAGATGAAGAAAAAGAAGAGTAAAATATGTTTTATTAGAAATTCTAAATAAGGAGATTTTTCATTGAGAAAACCTAAATTGATATTAAGTTACTAGGCACAGCTGAAGAGAGAATTCGTAAGTTGAATCTACATGTTTTGACAGAGTTTGAAAGGTTGAAAATAAGGTGATGTCTCCCCTAAGTTTGGTGTTAGTTCCTTAAGACCAGAAACTTTTATTCATTCATACAACAAATATTTATTTAACACATATTTTGCTTAGCTACCTCAAAATGAAGTTTTTCAAGCAGCTTCTCTTTACCTACATGTTATCAAAAGCTGCAAGCTAAAAGCATAATTTCCTTCATTAAGTAACCTCATTAAAATATAGGTGTCAGAAATATTTTTTACTGTTTTGTTATATCAAGTCTATCTTACAACTCCAAAATATGCAGAATTTCTCTTACAGTATTGAGAGTTATTTTAATGTCTTGATGTAAAATTCTCTGTATTTTAGAAAAGATTGAATTGATTACTCCTAAGTGAACCCGTTTATTTCCCAAATTATTATATGTTTCACTTTTATCCAGAGACTAGAAGACTATATGCCTCCACCAAAATGGAGGAGTTCCTTGAGTGCAAGGATTTTGTATATTTTGTTCAAGTACCTAAACTCAATAAATATTTATTGAAAAATTAAATGGTGCTCAAATAATAACTTGGTTTTAGAATATAGCAAGAATTGAAATTGCTGATTTTTTTTATCATAAATCCCACTACTTTATTTTATTTATTTATTTATTATTGCGGTACGCGGGCCTCTCACTGTTGTGGCCTCTCTCATTGCGGAGCACAGGCTCCGGACGCGCAGGCTCAGCGGCCATGGCTCACGGGCCTAGCCGCTCCGCTGGGATCTTCCTGGACCGGGGCACGAACCCGTGTCCGCTACATCGGCAGGCGGACTCTCAACCAGTGCGCCACCAGGGAAGCCCTACTTTATTTTAAATGCTATAAAATTTTCTTTTATGTTTCTCTTTCTTAAGAATTTAATGCACATACAAATTTGGATTATTCAGGCAGAAGAAACTGTCTCAAGTAAACTCAAATAGAAAGAGGGGTTTATTCTAAGAGAACAGCAGTGCACATAAAATCCAGAGACTGAGACACAAGAGCACACTGAGACAGTATCAGGCACCTCTGTGTCTGTTCCTCCCCAGCATTTGCTTCATTCTTTCCCCTTGCCAGCCCTCTAGTTTTCTCAACTCTCCATACACCATGGTGGAAAACGAGACTTCACAATTGTTTTATTACATTCAAGTTTCCAGCCACTAAAACTGGAAGAGCACAATAAAATATACAGATTGCTGTAGACAGGTGCATTGTTCAAGCTTGAGTAGATGTTCCCCCTTAAACCAATCAACTGTGGCCAGAGAGATCAGGACCATGAGATTTTATTAGAGTTCACTGGGTTTGGTCAGACATCTTAGTCACAAAGAACTCCTGGGGAAAGTTAAAGGGTTTTGGTTAAAGACAAATGAAGCTGAAAGACCTTCCATGTACAGGGTCAAAAGTTTTCTAATAAAGAAATAAAGGACCAGACAGTGAAATTTCTGGTAAGTCAGCCCCATACAGTGGGAACCAATATATGTTGACAAGACCTTGGTGCACACATTTCTTACGGAAGGCAGATGATTGGGCTACTGCCAAGCACATTTCTCAGTGTTAATATTTGGGGTGTGTGTATGTGTTTGTATGGAAGTGTGTGTATTCAGGGAGGAAGAAGTTTACTTCTGCCTCAATAATTCAAATTAATATATGTATCAAATTCTTAAGAATTTCGGGGAAGAAGAAATTTTTCTCTGCTTTTCTAGGTTCTTCTGGCTGCTCTAAGAATTAAATTGGCATGAGACAGATTAACAGGAAAATATCAAACTAAAGTTTAATAACATGTATACATGGGACAGACCCAGGCAAACTGAGTAACTTGCCAAAATGACTGAAACACTCACCTTAAATACCATTTCAGCTAAAGACAAAAGAGGATATTGGGGGTAGTGGTTTGGGACTCCAAAAGAGAGGAAGGCAATTGAAAAGGTTCTCCCTGAGTCTTTTGGGCCTTGATTGCTTTCATCTCAAAATAATTTACATGACAAAGAGACACACTTTGGGGTGACAAACTTTGCTCCCCTATAGAATATATGCATATATATATATACACACACACACACACACACACATACATATGCATGTATATATACATAAATATATGTTTACACACATAGATATAAACATGGAATAACATATATAAATATAGAAATCCATAAAAATATAGAAATAACTCTAAAACAATGAGATGATCTAATATAAACATTAAAAAATTAAATTTTGTTTGAATTTAACAAAAAAAACTGAGGAACTTACTAGTCTTTGCAGATAAATATATTTCATTAAAAATATACGTGATTTTACAATATCCCTCTATTATGGCATTCACAAAATACTTCTCCGGTTCACACATCTTTGATTGTCTTTCTGTGGTGAAAGAGGAACTGATAAGCATTCTTATATGTCTGCCCATCTCACCCCTCCATCATTTTTCAACCTTTGATACTTGTAATTATCTTTACTGTGTCTGGATGAATGAACGACATTCACATTCTGATCTATTATAATTTCTTTTATTATTTAGTCTTTAATTATTTAGTTTCCACATATTAGAGGGTTAAATATTTATTAAAAGAATTTAAATCTTAAAGCCATTTACCACAATTGTTCCATTGTTAAATTTTGTCTTTTAATCTAGCTTATATTTGGCAGGATTCAGGTTTACTTGATTTTCTTTTTTTCCTTTTCTCCAGAGGGACTTATGGGTAGCATGTGACCTTTCCTCTTTGAGAAAGCCTCTCTGTGGTATTTATTCTTGAAATATGACTTGGATGAATACAGTAAACTTGTGTCACACTTTTACTCCTTCAGTAATATATAGACATTCCTCCATTGATATTGCTATGGGAAAGAAATGAAGTCACCTGCATATTCTCCCCTCATGGGTGATATTTATTTTTTGACCAGATGAACCGAAGAATTCTTTTTTTTTTTTTTTTTTTTTTTTTGAGTTCAATGACTTACCTGGGATGGGTCTCAGTTCTTATAATTCTGATTCAATTTGCCTTTGTATACCAACAGTCCTTTAAGTTGATCAATCTAGTCTTTTCATTTCAGACAAATTTCAATCAACTGGGTATATGAAAACACTTTTTCCTATTTCATTTGTTGAATTCTCTACTTCAAGGACTTGTAGTTCTGTGCTGGATTGTCCTTTTCTCCATTGCTGGAATATTATATATTATATCCAATAGCTCATTTAATCTCTTTAACTTTTTTCTGTATTCAGTGTGATCGATATTGTCCTTTAAACCTTGTCCTCTTGGTGTACCAGATTATACACCAAAAACACTAGAGCAATACACACCACTGGTCCCCAACTTGGGCTTTGAATATTGACTGAATGATAGAGTCTCAGCCCTCCCCTCATCTACCCAAAATGATTTATTTTCTGGGAGGGGCAGGAAAACCTACAGTTAATTAAATAAAAGCAAAAACAAATCTTTCTCAGGTAGCTTGATTCACAGTCAGACTGGAAATCACTGGCCTTTACCACTCTCTTCCTTGTACTCTCAAAGCCAGAGAGCTCCTCTGTGCCTCCTTTTTTTTTTTTTTAATATTTATTTATTTATTAGGCTGTGCCGAATCTTGGTTGCGACAGTCGGGATCATCGTTACTGCATGCAGGATCTTTAGTTGCGGTGTGCGGGATCTTTTAGTTGCATCATGAGAACTCTTAGTGGCAGCATGCATGTGGAACCTAGTTCCCCGACGAAGGATCAAACCCAGGCCCCCTGAATTGGGAGTGTAGAGACTTACCCACTGGACCACAAGGGAAGTCCCTGTGCCTCCTTTTAAGTTAGCTCTCTATCAATATGTCAGCGCCAGCCATGGTACATTCACCATACAGTCAGGTCAGCTGAAAATCAAACAGTGTCATGGCCAGAGCACTCTCATATGTGAATATCTGAGATGAATAATAAGGAACACTCTTAACACGTGGAAAGGGTCCAGAATCACATGGCTGAAGGCTCCAGGAAGAAACATCTTCCTCTTCATAGTTTTGTCAGGGCCATCTTTTCTGATCTTCATCTTTACCTGTTAATACCATGAACTGAAGTAAGAGAGATGTCAGGATCATCATCCTTTCCTGCTTTATTAAAATATTTATCTACAATTCCAAATAAAGTGAAAGCCTAGGGTAATCATGCATACCAGTTTTTGATTCAAAAGTTAAAAGTATTGCAGAGAGAATTTTTTCCATTGCTCTGAACTATTATGTTTATAGATCTCACATCAGAAATAGAGAAGAGGTTAAGCAGGGAGAATACTGTAAGAACAGATGCTCTGCTTGACCAGGATCCCTTATTGCCTGAGGTGACAAAGAAGCCTGGGGTCAGGCTCATTTTATGCTTGTGCCTGACCTTTCAGGACATTTGTTTTCCTTCTTCTTTGATTGGACGTGCTTAGCTGTCAGATTCATGTGATTTAATTGAGGCTATAAACACAACCTGCTCACATCATTCCCCAACAGGTCATCCTTTGAAGCTGCAGAGACACCCCTGCCCTGGGGAATGCATGACAGTTCTCTGCCTCAACTCTGATAAGAAGGATTATAGGATGACCAGTGCCCATATTCTCTCACTGAGTCAATATGCTTTTGATTTTCTGAAGTTTAATTTCTCTGCAAAAGAAGGTTTCTGTATCTCATATTATCTAACGTCAACTTTGCCCTAGAGAGAGCGGACACAGGGAAAAGAAGTAAAATCAGAAGCACAGAACTCTGATTTTACCTATTACCCAAGATCACCTTATTCACCTGTCTGATAATTTTCACCATTTTTAAGAGTTTGTTTTTGCTCAGCATCTTGACTCATATCATTTTGGTATCATTGGAACAAGTGCTGTATGCTGAGGGCTACATTGGCCTTTGTAATCAATTATTATTTCCTCCCCAGGCAAGAGATGCTGAAGGTCAGAGCTGGGACAGAGGTAATAGTTATGGATAGGCGAATACATAGCAGAGAGATGTGTAGAAGCTAAAAGCATTTGGATTTGAGAGAAGTGATGGGGAAAGAAGGGCCAGATACGATTTCTGGCTTTCAGCTTAAGTGACAGCATAGATCATGTGTCTCTAACTGAAAAGAAAAACTTGGAAGAACAGGTGTGAAAGAAAGAGTTTAAGTTCAGTCTTGTACAGATTTTATGTACCTGGGGAACAGTAGAATTGTTCACTGGCAATTTTATATGTTGAGGTCTTAACTCCCAATAACCTTAGAATGTGAATGTATTTGGAAATAACATCGTTTCCGATGTAATTAGTTAAGATGAGGTGAGACTAGAGTAGAAAGGACCCCCAATCCACTATGACTAATGCCCTTTTAAAAGGGAGAAATTTGGACACAGACACACACAGGAGGAGAACATCATGTGAAGATGAAGGCAGAGATTGGGTGATGCTTTCACATGTCAAGGAACACAAAACATTGCTAGAAAACCACCAGAAGTTAGCAAAGAGACATGGAACAGATTCTCCATCACAGCCCTCAAAAGGAACCAACCTTTCTGGCACTGATCTTGGATTTCTAGTTTTCAGAACTGAGAGATGATAAATTTCTGTTGTTTAAGCCATTCAATTTGTGGTTCTTTGTTATGGCAGCCATTAGCAAACTAATACACTCCCCACCTCACCCCCACCTCCACTTTGAAATGACTGGTAATAAAACAGGCAAATAACAAACCAGGAAGATCCATGACATCAAAGGCCTTGGTATCATTGTTTGCCATGGTGTCCCTCAGCACCTAGAACCATGCATGATACATATCAGATAGTGGCTATTTTTTCAGTGATTCGTTAAATGTATTCAACCCACGTGTCAGCAACCATATACATATTATTTTTAACTTCTGCAGCAGTTGTGCAGGTTAGGCACTGTTAACCTCACTTTTATGACTGTAGAAACTATGATTCACGAAAAATGATGTGTGAGACAAAATGAGCATAAACCTTAGAGTCAAAACGCTCTCAGATTGAGAGCTGTCCCTGGCATTCAGTCGTGGCATGACTCTAAGCAACTGGTTTAACCAGGGTGAGCTTCATTTCCTTCATCTGTAAAACAGGGATGATAATAACATATACTTCAAAGGGTAGTCATGAAGATGAAATGAGATACGATATGAGAAGCCACATGGAGCAGACAATACACAAAATTTAGTCTTTTTTGTTATTGTTGTAGAAGAGCACTTAACATGAGCACTGCCCTCTTAATATTTGCAGAGTACCATACAGTATTGTTAACTTGTAGGCACAGTTTCATACAGCAGATCTCTAGAATTCTTTCATCTTGCATAACTGAAACTTTATATATATTGAATAACAACTTTCCATTCCATCCTCCCCCAGCCCCCGGCAACCACCATTCTACTCCCTGCTTCTATGAGTTTGACTATTTTAGAGACTTCATATAAGTAGAATCATGCACTATTTGTCCTTCTATGATTGATTTATTTCACTTAGCATAATTTCTTCCAGGTCTATCCATGTTGTTGCAAATGGCAGTATTTCCTTCATTTTTAAAGCTGAATAATATTCCATCTTATGTTTAGACCACATTTTCTTTTATTACCCAAAGGCACACATTTCAATAAACAGCTGAGTCAAAACTAAGGCTCTGATCTATTGAGTCTAAGCCTGAAATGTTCCTTTTAGAATTATTCCCAATATATCTTGTCTGTTCTTTATCAAATAAACAACCTTTAGAAGTTAAAACTCCATTTGTATCAATGAGAACTTAAACTTTCCACCTTCTTTCTGAGAGGACTTCACATGATTGAGAGTTCTCTGTTGTTGGAAGCAGAGAGCCCCAGCCTGGGAGGAATACCCCATGGAAAATGAAATGAATATCAGCAGCTGGACAGGACCAAGTGACCAACACCCATGTTTTGCAAAGTGTAATGAGTGGGTCTGGAGGATCCACAGAGGCCCATTTCTTTGAAGAGATAGCTCAGCCAAAAGCACAGAGCCTCCAGCTTTCTCCAAAATTTTTGTTCCAGGCCTTACTAAAATGGAAGGATGGGGCTTCCCTGGTGACGCAGTGGTTGAGAGTCCGCCTGCCGATGCAGGCGACGCGGGCTCGTGCCCTGGTCCGGGAAGATCCCACATGCTGCGGAGCGGCTGGACCCGTGAGCCATGGCCGCTGAGCCTGCGCGTCCGGAGCCTGTGCTCCACAACGGGAGAGGCCACAACAGTGAGAGGCCCGCGTCCCGCAAAAAAAAAAGGAAGGATGAAGCTTATTGACATGTGGATGCCTTCGCACTATAAAATAAGCATAACATTTTCAGTTTTGCCTATTTATTTTTATGTCAAGAAGCAGCTGTTAAAATACATTAGTGACCAATCATCACTCAGTATCCTTCTCCCTTGTTGCCAAGAATTCTCTCATAAAAGATGACTAAGACCAATATTCCAGTTCTTGGATGCAAATGGGTACAGAGTGAGACAGTCATGAGTCACACTCAAGCTCAGCAGGTCAGGAAAATACAGTCTGCTTTCTTTATTTGTTTAAATCAAACGTAACATTTGAAATCCAAAACATATGTTGAATTATTTCTCTTAAAAAATATTTGAGCTAAGGTGTATATAAGGAAGGTTCATTGAACAGGTGAAGTATTTAATCATGTATCTTCCTTTTCTTTCTAACATATGTTTATGCCCAAGGAGAATAGTATATCAATTCAGCAACAATCCTGCCAGAATTTAAAAAAAAGAAAAGATCATTCCATACTTACAGGATGCTTTTCTTGCATATCAAGAAATGAAGGTCTTTTTTCAGATTGTTGTGTTTCACTTGGTGCTCAAAATAGAGCTCCCGGAAACACTGGAAAATGAACTCATGTAGAGAGCTGAGAACCTACTGTTAATCAGTGCTTTCTCCCTAAATGTGAAAAACACGCACATCATTCTCTTTTCCTTTCTACCCTTCATCCTCCTCCCTCTTGCATTTTGATGAGGGCCACTGTTACTATTTCCATTATCCGAATTTTAGGATTTCACAGGTGAAAGATGTAAGGCTGTACATCTCCAAGGCTGACCTCCTTGGTTCATGACAGATATTGAGTTTTAGTAAACTCCACAAGGAAAATGCTCGTTGAATTTTAACAGATATTTTATGCAAAAATTACTACAACCTTGCTGACACTGAGAAGAAACATTATAACTGCACTATAGTTAATGCTCCTTCTGGATCTAGACTCCCAAAATGAAAACATAGATAACTGATAAGTTTGGATGTAGAAAAAAATTCAGCAGTAAGGGAACATCTGCAGTTTTATATGCTAGGGGAGGCTATTAATAGACTCTTGCCAGCTTCCGCCTGGGAAATGAAGAAAGAAGCTAAATCTTGTATATCTATAGAAGTTTCATTTTTAAAATGGCTTTCTCTATCTCTCTGTGTGTGTGCCTACGTTTGTGTAACTCCAGTATTTATTCTTGTAAATAGTAAGTCAGGCTTTGGAGTGTTTTATAAAAGCAGTGGCAGTGAAGAATATATTTATTCACTCAACTCTGTTATGTCCCAGCCTTCACCAACTTTTGAGAAGAAATTAGTTTACATTTAATCTCCCAAATGTTGTTGTTTCTGACCCTCCAAATGCTCATGCAAGAAAGTCCAGTCTTTCCCCAGATTCTCTTCTTCAAATTGTTCCCAGCTAGCTAGAGTGCTAGTTGGGAACAAATGCCTGAGAACAAGTTCTTGTCAGCCTTTTAGCCTACCAGGGACTCTATGAGTTATCCGTCACACTTTCCTTGAAGCCAGTGTTGGCAACCACTGACCACCATGGTAGCCATACAGGAAATTTGTTACTTCTGTGGTCACTGATGAGGAACTTAGTACCCCTGAAATCCATGAAACAGGTAAGGATGGGGGATGGCACGGAGGAACAGGAGTCTATGGTAAAGTTTCCTCATCTGTAATGGTTTTCCATTGGCAAAATAGTCCTCAAAGATGCCTAAATCCTAATCCCTGGAACTCATAAGTAAGTTACGTTACAGGGAATAAGGGCTTAGCAAATGTGATTAAGGTTAAGGACCTTGAGACAGGTAGATTATCCTGGAGCCAACCTAATCCTATGAGTTCTTCAAAGCAGAGAGCCTTTCTCAGCCAAGGTCAGAGTCAAAGGGAGATGTAACAAAGGAAGAAGGATCAAAGGGATACAGTGTCTCTGGCTTTGAAGATAGAAGAAGCCATGAACCAAAATGCACAGGCACTTTCTGAGGCTGGAAAAGGCAAGGAAACAGATTCTTCTCCGGAAGGGAATACAGCCATGTCAACACCTTGATTTTCACTCAGTGAGAACTGTGTTTAATTTCTGACCAGAAATTAAACAGAATTGTAGGATAATAAATGTGTGCTGTTCTAAGCCTCTAACTTTATGATAATTTGTTATGGCAGCAATGGAAAACAAATACAGGGTTATCCTGGTGTAGCAATTTTACTCTTTTCTTCTGTCCTTATCACAGACTAGTGCCACCAATCAGGCTACTGCCTCCTGCTGACACGGGGCTCACTTGTTAGAGGTCAGACTAAGCACAGAGGGAGGGGGACATCTGTTCCCATCACATAGGCTCAGACAGAGGTGGCCATCAGCCAACATGTGACAGCTCTTTCTACTCACTCACCCCATGGTACAAACTCATCAACAGGGTGGCTGACTGTTGGAAGTAGAAAATTCCTGATTTCAAAATCAACACTGCCTTTTAACCTTCACCTTTAATGTTGAAACCAATATTCAAGTCAAATTCTCTTATGCTCAGCTTCTTCATAGTGTCTATGCTACTCTTTCTGAATTCCTTCTGGTGACACCTTTACCAATAGAATACTATGGGGGTTATACTGTGCCAGTTCTGGGCATAACCCTTAACTATCCCTGCTTATTAAACAGCAATACATAACCAGACTAGAACCATCTGCCCAAGCACCTCCCTCAGTCACTTCTAATCTAGTGTTTCAACGTCATGTTCAATTTGCAGGCATACAATTATGGGATTTCTCCAAGAGGCAAGCAGTATGGCCAGGCTTCACCCAGAGAGTGACCCACCAGCAGCTAGGCACCACAGTCACCCAAACATGTATGGACCTTTCTCTCACCTCTGGTTTTTAATCTAAGAGTATTAAGACACTTGCGTCTGCAATATTCTCTGTCTCTTTCTCTCTCTCCTTTCTCTGACACACACACACACACACACACACACACACGCAGAAGAGTTGGAACATCTGCTTCCACTGATCAAGTCCACTGGATAATTACTCTGCTTTTCATTTTGTATAGCCTTATGTACATGACATACATGAATGTGTACATAAATGGTTACTTACTCATCTCAATATATATCTAATTTTGATTTGCTATAACAGATACAATAACACCATAGGCCAACTGGTAAAATGTGAATGGCAAAAAAAACATAATTTAAAAAATATTTTCTAGGATGAACACACACATACTACTATATATAAGATAGATAACCAACAAGGACCTACAGTATAGAACAGGGAACTCTACTCAATATTCTGTGATACGTTATATGAGAAAATAATCTAAAAAAGAATGAATATATGTACATATATAACTGAATCACTTTGCTATACACCTGAAACTAACACAACATTGTAAATCAACTATACGCCAATAAAATTTTTAAAATTTTTTTCTGAAAAAGAATGCTGCAGTAGTACATTTCCATCTCTGCCATATCTCCTTACTTTTCATGACAACCATGTGAAAGAAGCAGTTGCCACTAGCTCCAATTTTTAGGAAGGAAACCGATGTCCACAGAAGTATATTAACTCACTGAAAGTCTCATACCAGTGATGCTGAAACAGGTTCTCAATTCTGGTTCTCATAATTTCTTTTTTAAGGATGGATCCACTTTATTTTATCTATTTATTTATTTTTTTGGCGGCACAGCACGCAGGACCCTAGTTCCCCAACCAGGGATGGAACCCGCGCCCCCTGCAGTGGAAGCCTGGAGTCTTAACCACTGGACTGCCAAGGAAGTCCCATGTTATAGGAACCAAATGAACCTCAGAGGGCTAAGATTTTGCTCAAGGTCACACAGCCCATTCCCAAGGGGCAGGTGGAGGATTCAAACCCCTCCTACCACTCCACAAGCTTTCCTAGAACTGTGAGAATTTACATTTTATAAGACAAGTGAAAATCTGAACATTTATTAGACTTTTAACGACATGAAGGAATTGTTGACCTTTTTTTTTTTTTAGCTGTGAAAAGTTTTGTGACTATGTATTAAAGGGCCCTTATCTTAGAAAGGTGAGTTCTGAAATAGTTACAGAAAAAATAACCCGTTGCCCAAGATTTGCACCTCTGGAGAGGGATGGGTTGTGGGTAGAGCTGTGTACTGGGTTACAAGGGCGTTCACTGTACCATTCTGTGGACTGTTGCATATGTTCGAAATTCTTCCTAATTCAAAAGGGTAAAAAGGCACTTGGCAAGGTCTGATTTCCCACCCCCTCTTTCAGTCCAATCCCACAATTCTTCCCCTGGGCCAGCCCCGAAATTTGAGGATTCATGTCTGTCCGAGTCCCAGTCGTCAGCGAGGAAAATGCTTTAATGGGGGGTCCAGCCGGCAGCGTCGTGCTCCGCAGTGGCTCAGCGATTTTTGACCCTTGTGCTTGCGGCGAAGAATGACCTGGATGCCGTTTGGCGTACTCAAGCGCAGGATCCAACCATGCTTGTTCTTGCGCTTGATGTTGCCCCGTTGATACTCGTTCCCGCGCGCCTTGTCCCGGGTCTTCTGCACCGCCGGGAGTCCCCCAGGAGTCGGGGAGACCCAGCCAGGCGCGGGTCTGGAGCCACCTGCCATCCAATAGGGCCGCTGACCTACTGACTGGACCCAACAGGCGACCCACCAATCTGGTCAAGAAAGTCATGTCCGGCCACCGGCACGCCATCCGGGTGACCTCATAATACATTTCTATAACCCTTTCTACTGCTTCATTCCTCGTGACCTGGTTCCACCTAAAGGTGGGATAGACAACTATTTAGAAAAGCATCTTCGTTAGGATCACGGCCCTTTCGTTAAACTAATATATCTTAAACCTATATCAAAGCAAATGGAATTGCTCTTAATCAGGACATAGAACACCAGCATTAAAAATCCTTGCCAGAGACTACAGCATTGAGCTCCTGCTATCTCAACCTTATCAGATGCCAGGCCAGTCGAAATGCTATTTGTGGAATAATATTTATATAACTCTGTCCATTGTCTACCAGGGAAACTCAAATTTAAACATCATTGTTTTAGCTCAACATTAGAGGACAATAGAAGAATCAGCTTCATGAAATTCATATTTAACCTTGTGTCAATTGCTGTGAAAAAGTCTTCTTTATTAGATGGCAGAAGAGAAATTTCAGAATCTGGAAATGCTGTGCTTCTTCTGAATTTTACTTAGTGTTTCATCTTTTGGAGACTCTAAATCTTGTAAACAACTATATTTCCCACCCCACTTTGGCCTTTAAGGAATTTTCAAATCAAATTTGTAGGCGTATTTCAGGATCATATGATATGTTTGGTTGTGTCCCAATTTTAGTCTTTCATCCCAGCAGTTCTTTCTAATTGTCTTCTTCATCTTTTCCCCTTCATCTTGCCTACATCATTTATTTATCTCAGCATTTTAATTGTATGCATTTTTAGAATCTTCAAAAACTTTATGGAACTTGGTGGTTAAAGGAAATAAGATGAATCTCTGGTTTTGTAAAGTCAATTTAATAATCAAATCATGTAGCTTTTATATTTCTATCTTAACACTAAAATAAAGCTTGAATAATCCTAAAGTTATATAAGTACAATTTGGGGGTTATCCTTTATGAATGTCCACTGATCCAGCTGAGATTTATAAGAGATTTAGGGAAAACTCTTCAAAATAAAAATTGCTGGAAAGAATTGCACTATCGGATATTATATAGGTTGTGGTTAAAGAAGGATTGGTATAACCTTAGATTCCACAAGTGTGGGTAAAGGATTGAGGTGTTATCTTGAACTGGGATTATAGATATAGTCTTTGGAATTGGTTAAATATGAGCCAAATCCCAGATCCCCCGGCTTATTGTCTGCATAAGTTATAATTTACTCTCTCCTTACATTTCAGTTGCTTTCTTTAATTACTGGACCACACATATCCTTCCTGAGAAAAACAATGAATAAAATCAGTACATCTATTTAAGAAGAGCCAATATTTGACAAGAAAATAGAAAAGACAGGTATAAAATGGGCTGAGACTTAATTCCTATACACAGAGAAGATGAAATTCTCTAAGTTTTCTTTGTAACCCAAACCCTGGGAACTTTGAGGACATTTCTGCCATATTATTTTTTCATGTGTTTGTACATAATAGGTAGATGTAATCTGAGACTTTAAATGAGAAATTGGGATAAAATTGAAAATTTCTTTTAAATTATGTATGTCTTAAAAAATGGACATTTTGTTAAATTGTATAGTTTGAAGCTGTATATATATATTTATAAAGTTTTAAATCACCTTATGTCTGAAAGTTTGTTTTAAGAATAACATATGGCTATTGAAATGTTCATGTTTAAATAATAAATAAATAAATAAATAAAATTAAAATCTTAAGTTGCCTGGTCGATTAAATGAGATAATGCACACAAAACATTTAGTACAGTGCTGGCATAGAGTAAGTCAACAAATGGAAACTATTACTGCTATTATTAGTATGATTGTTATCACAAAATCACAAATATTAGTCATTGTTATTATTACTATTATTATCTCAGAACATAAGAGTGGCCCACAGGGACACTTGAAATCAAGGATAGGACTTTGCTCAGAAGTAGCAATGGATCTACTCTAATGGTCACACAATTATTTGATAAAAACTCCAAAATATTCATGTCAATAAATTAAAGAAGCAGAAACTTTGGAGGGCAAGACTTATCAAATACCTACTGGAATCATGGTATAACTTTAAGTCAGTTCCTATAACATGTGTACATTTGGATGCATCCTTAGAAACCCATCAGGATCAATTAGCTTCAAAGTTAACCCCCATATAACTAAGTGATTTCACTTGTTGGATAGAGTTATTTAGTTCATCTACCTGGTTGCCAAAGCAACTGTGCCAAAAATGATTTTAGTTTTGGCACACATCAGACTTAAATATCCTTCCTAATTACTAGCCATCAACTAATTGAACTGCTTCTAGAGAATATTGGAGGAACATGGATAAAGAACATTGTGTTTGTTTTTCTGTTTATCAGTCTATTTACCTAGAAGTTCATCTACTTATAGGTTTTTTTTTCTTACTTGAATGAAAAAACAAGTGAGAAATTATGAGTCAGATTTTCATTTTAGGAATATATTTTCCCAAAGAAGTAAGAGTTCTAAAATATTGCATATCAACTATGCCACATGTGAAAATATCCTAACACTTTATTCTTCTTAGGGCAAATGTCATTTCCTGAAACCTTTTGGCCTTGAATGCAACCAATGTTTATTAAAAGAAATGAATTTCAGCCAGTATGACACATCTATTTTTATACTTACGATTTTTATACTTAATTGATAGTTTCATTCACAGTAGGGCTGTTTCTTCCTGTTTTGTTCACTTCTGAATGGCCAGTGCCTAAAATGGGTCTGATATATGGTGGGCGCTCTATTCATTGCATGAATGAATGAATGAATGAATGAATAGATGTGTTAGCATTTCAACCTAGGAAAGCAATAAATAATACTTATAATCACAGTTTTGACTAATGATGCTTTCAGTAGTATGTGATGAGGAACCCTTCTGTGGACAGTTAAATAAACAACAAAATTTGATGTAATGTTGTATTACTCATTTCTATATTTTCTGATACTCTGATAAAATGCCATTGTCAGTGATATCAGTGTTTCCAGAACTGCAGGTATCATGAACTTGGCATATCTAGAAAAAAGTTTTACTTAACAAATCTAAAGTATTCCCTTTTAGGCCTTAAAAAGATAAATTAAACTTCTAATAAATCATCCTTATTATTTAGTTAGGTTTAATGTCACCATCAACCATATATTTTCTTTTTAAATCCTTGTTTTCTTAGCCTTATAATAGGTTGGTACATTTCTAGGTTTAAAAAAATCTAGATGGATTTTAGTAATTCTAATGATTTGAATTCATTTTGCAAACATTTCCCAGCCTGTGACTTAAAGAAATGTTTAATATGGCATTTTAAAAGACATACTATTAACTAAGCTGAAATATTCTCAACAAACTTCATTATGTACAAAAGCTCCAAAAGTGTTCTGAATAAAAATGACTTGCTAAGATTTAGTAATATATTATCTTATATTTACATATTTTTAATGGATTTACATGTAACTATTGTTCTGGTTATGCTTAGCATTTAAAATTTTACTTGTCTTTCAGATAATACAAAATAATTTCCAAGGTAATTCTCTGAGTATTTGTCTTATCAGATTATATGCATTCATGGTTAACATTTGAAGAATATTAATAATACTTTGAAAGAGCAAAAAATAGATTCTTTTTTCATTCTAGGTATTGCTGATGACTTCTGTATAATTATTGAAAAGGATAATTTTTTTTTCAAATTTACCATGCGAGATATTCAATGTTTCTTTTTCCAGTCAAGATACTAAGTATACTACCATCAGCAACCCTAGAAAAACACCATTGCTTTTACAGATGTTTCATATAAATTCTGCTTTAAAAAATGCTGATGGTTGCTGATGTTGGTAAAGATCAGCCCAACTTGGTTCAACAAGGCAAAATGAAGAGTAGCCCTGGTTTTCTGACATGCTAACTAACACTCACAAAATAAGTGATGGTGGAATTCCAAGTGGTACCTTAAGAACACGTGCCAATATGGCAAGAAGAGTAGAATCTGTAGAACTCTGTGCTAATCACCACCTGATATACCCTGTCCTACCATAAAGATAAGCGTGAGAGAGGCATCTGAGTCCCCATTTATGTCTGAATCTATGGGTTTCCAAATCACCAAATGCCATAAGGTAATTTGCTTTCTTTATTTATCACTGCAGACTTTTATGACTGCATACCACCTCTGCCTATGACAGATGTGCTGCAGCAGGAACTTGCAACCTGGTTTTTAAAAGACAAGTATCTGTTTGCACAGAGCTAGATTCACTAGGAAACAAAACTAAAGAGGCTTTTATGAAAAAAAAAACTACTAAATGTGACAAAATTTAATTTTTAAAGGTAAATGTAACATTAAGCTTTTCTGTAAAGCCTCTGAGAAAACAATACTTGTCTCCCCCAAGTCAGGTATGTCACTAGCATTCCTGGCACATTGGCTAATAACAGGGTGATTATACAACTTTTGAAATAGAAAAAAGCAAATCTCAAGAGTTAAAAAGGCTTACTACATTTTAAAAATAAATACTAAGCTTTCTCAATATATCATTAAATATTCAAAATTATTTAACAAATAAATTTTCACTTTACAATTGATATAGATTTATTTCTAAGATTTCCTCAGAGCCTTGCCATTTGATGGTTCTAATAACTTAAGACTGACCTTTGTTTCTAGAAAGTTCTCATTTTGGCATCATGATATATGGGAACATCTCTTTCCCTATATATTTTCTTCATTATTTCTGAAATTAAAATTTAGACACAAGCTTATATAATTCTGTGTATATTTTTAGGCTATTAGTTGGACATAACATTGATATAGAAGAGTTCTGTTAAAGAAAAGAAATATTTCTTCTACAACACACACTTCCTACTTTAGACCCCTTTATAGTAAATCCTTCCTCTGCTGCATGTGTTGAAGTTGTCACCTGCCTTGATGACCTTGTCCTACATGTACACAAAGGCATTTCCTGGTGAAATGTTCTCAATCATTGGCGGCATGTGAATTTTCATTGGATTAATGACTCAAATGGGAATTTAATTCTTTTATAAGAAAATAATGTCTCCCACCACAAATTTCTCTGCTAATGTCTGTAGTAACTTAATGATCTCCATCATGTTCATTATCACTGCCATTATAGATCACTAGTGGTATACCAGCAGCAAACCAATGGAAGACTGTAACATGACATCATAATTTCTGGCATAAGTCAATCAGATCACCAGAGGTTGGAAAGGTATGCAAAGAGTATTCTTGGAAGATATTCAAAATCAAGTCATGATCAGTAATGCTCTGATTTACAGTATCTCCTGTCTGCTTGCTCTCTCATTTAAATGACTTATGTTTCCTTTTTAAAGTCAGTGCTGGAAAGATTTCAAATACAGATAACATTCATAAACTCAAATGGGTACTTGACATCCTTAATGCCCAAGTACATGAGTCAGAGTTCATCAGCTTAGTTAATCTAGCCATGCAAATTGGCTTATGCCTAGGGTCTAAAACAAGTCAATCCGAGCCTAAAGAAAATTGGACAGTGACTCTGAAAAACATCTTGCTTCATTCTCTGGAACGTGAAAGTCAATTCCAACTCAAGGACTTTGCACTCACTGTTCTCTTGGCCTGGAATGTTTTCCCCAGATATTCTGACTTATAATTCAAGTATCAACTCAAATGTTAGCACCTTCAAGAAATGCTACCACCACATTAACCTTCTCATGCATTTGCCTCTGTTTTATTTCCTCCGTAACATTTCTTGCTAGCAGAAATTATCTTAAGTATAGATTTACTTGATTACTTGTTTATTATCAGTCTCCTTCTCCCCACCAAGATGTAAATTCTATGAAAACAGGTACTTTTATCTATTTTGTTCATCAGTGTTTCCCCAGTGCTCTGAAGAGTGCTTCACAGAGAGGAGGCACTAAATAAGTGTATGTAGAATAAACAAATGAAAAGGAATTAGTATCTAAGGACAAAATATTCAGTTACTCCAAGCCTAGCACATAATTGACACTGAGTGAATGAAAGGGTGAAGTCATTATCCCTTTAATTACTGTGGGATAAAAAGCATTACCTCAAAATGAAATATAATAATTAACAAAGGGATAAATTCTAGTCAAGTTGGTAATATAGATAAAGCGTTTGAATTTTTACCATCCTGGAAGTTATTGTGATCATTTGTGATGCTGACCTCAGTACAATACCAATAAGATGGGTCTCCTGAATTCCAGGACTAGGTTCAAGAGTGTATTAATAGCTTCACACATGGATTGTCAGTTTTTCAAAGAAGGGTTGTTTTTCTCCCATGCTTGGCTTTCTAAGGGGAGGCAGTACAACATGGTAGTTAGGTATATGGATACTAGAATCAGTGGTCAGGGGGTAGCCCTGCTCACTAGAAAAATGACCTTTCCTGAGTTATTTCATGACCTCCCCAAATTTCTTCTGCTTCATCTGTAATCCTATAGTAATTACCTCACATCTTAGTCTGCTCAATGTGTTATAACAAAATAACACAAGCTGGGTGGCTTAAACAGGAAACATTTACTTCTCATAGTCTTGAGGCTGGGAAATCCAAGATCAGGACGTCAGCATGTTTGTATTCTTGGTGAGGGCTCTCTTTCTGGCTTACCTTTATTTTCTGGTTGTGTTCTTACATAGCACAGAGGGAGAAAAAATGATTGGAAGCAAGCTCTCTGGTCTGTTCTTATAAGGGTAGCGATCGCTTAATGAGGGCCACACCCTCATGATCTCATCTAAACCTAATTACCTCCCAGAGGCCCTACCTCCAATACCATCAAATTGGGGGTTAGAGCTTCAACATATGAATTTTGAAAGAACACAAACAGTCTGTAACACTTCATGAATGTGTTGTTGGCTATATGAAATAATGCATTTGAAGTGCTTAGGGCATTTTTGGTACATTATAAGCACCCAAGTGTGTTAGCCTCTGCTATTAAAATACATAGAATAATATAAGTTTTATATAGGATTCATTAATACATAGTTTCTGAAATAAAGATTGAATAGAGATTTTAGATTTTACATGTGGATTTTATTTCAGTTCAGGAAAAATATGCTGATTCCATCACTTCACTCTTTGCTTAAAATTCAGTTCATTTCATGTGCTGAAATACTGTCTTTTGGTTTACATTCCCCAGCCAAGGATGATCAGGATGTGGTCCATCTCCCACGTTAGGGTCAATGCAAGGGTTGTGGGATGACAAATGATAAACAACAGCTCTGGCTGGAGTTGCTTGGTCTGACTACCTGTGAGTTTAATAGACCAAAAAGAGCTTCTAAAAATGGTACTTTCGAAATCAATTCACAAATGTTTCATTAATGATCACCAGCAAGGATGATGCTCAACAAAATGCCCTCAGAGACCCCTGGTAATTTTTCAGTGGATGCTCAGGAATTGACAAGAGGAAAGTAAAACAGAAATAGTCAAAATTAAGTTCATGTACTAAGTGACAGACAGTTTGAATCTAGGAGTTAAGGGGGAAAAGTCCACACATAAATATATGTCCCAAACTGGGTGAGAAAATTCAATAAGTATAAGAAGCCATGTATCTTCCCCTGATATTAAAACATATAACTAGAAGAAAGTCACTTTGCCTCCCAAAGCCTGGGGTTCCTAGAACAAACTTTCTAAATAAACATTATAGGAAAGACAAAATTGAGATATGAAGACACAAAATGGAAATATAGTAATGAACCCAATTTTGTTTATACAGTTGGCTGTCTTTATCCTCAGATTCATTCAACTGACAGCAGATGAAAAATATTCAGAAAAATAATTCCAGAAAGTTCCAAAAAGCAAAACTTGAAATTGCTGCACTCAGGCAACTATTTACATAGAATTCACATTGCATTAGGTATTATAAACAATCTAGAGATGATTTAAAGTATGTAGAAGGATATATATAGGATATATATATAGGCTGTATACATGTATAGGATTTTTATATGTATAGGACATATATATGTATAGGATACATATTAGCAAATATTGTGAGATTTTACATAAGGGGCTTGAGTATCTGCAGATTTTGGTATTCTTGAGGGTCTTGGAACTAACCACCACAGATACTGAGGGACGACTGTATATTTATATTTTTTAAAACAATAAATAAATCTGCTGGACTGGGAAAAGGACAGCTGCGTCTCTTTGCTCTGCTCCGAGGTATAGCTGGGAAACGTCTGTGCAAGTGACATCTTTGAACCCATGACCTGGAGAGAGAAAAAGGAAGAAGAGTTATACCAAGAAACTGACTCAGAAAAGCACAAGTTTACATAAAATGAGACTGTGATCTTCAAGATGGCAGAGAAGTAAGACATGGAGATCACACTCCTCCCCACAAATACATCAAAAATACATCTACATGTAGAACAACTCCTACAGAACACCTACTGAATGATGGCAGAAGACCTCAGACTTCCCAAAAGGAACAGATGCCTGAGGGCAATCTGCATGAGAGGTGGGGTCAAAACCAAAGCTGAACCACAGGAGCTGTGCGAACAAAAAGAGAGGGAAATTTCTCCATGCAGCCTCAGGAGGAGTGGATTAAATCCCCACAATCAACTTGATGCATGCTGCACCTGTGGAATACCTGAATAGACAACAAATCATCCCAAAGTTGAGGCTGTGGACTTTGAGATCAACTGTAGACTTGGGGATTGCTGCCTGTGATTGATTTGTTTCTGATTTTTATGTTTATCTTTGTATAGTTATTAGCACTTGATATCATTGGTGGATTTGTTTATTGGTTTGGTTGTTCTCTTCTTTTTTTTAAATATATATATATTTTTAATAATTATTATTTTTAAATTTATTATTATAATTTTTTCTTTCTTCTTTCTCCCTTTTATTCTGAGCTGTGTGGCTGACAGGGTCTTGGTGCTCTGGCCTGGTGTCAGGCCTGAGCCTCTGAGGTGGGAGAGCCAAGCTCAGGACATTGGGTCACCAGAGACCTCCGGCCCCATGTAACATCAATTAGCAAGAGCTCTCTCAGAGATCTCCCTCTCAATTACAAGACCAAGCTCCACCCAACAACCAGGAAGTTCCAGTGCTGGATGCCCCATGGCAAACAACTAGCAAGATGAGAGCACAACCTCACCCATTAGGAGAGAGACTGCCTAAAATCATGCTAAGTTCACAGACACCCTAAAACACATCACCGGATGCATCCCTGTCCACCAGAAAGACAAGATCCAGCCCCACTGACCAGAACACAGGTACCAGTCCCCTCCAGCAGCATGTCTACATAAGCCACTGAACCAACAACATCCACTGGGGGCAGACACCAAAAGCAATGTGAACTAGGAACTTGCAGCCTGTGAAAAGAAGACCCCAAACACAGAAAGTTAAACAAAATGAGAAGACACAGAAATATGTAGCAGATGAAGGAGCAAGGTAAAAACCCACCAGACCAAACAAATAAAGAGGAAATAGGCAGTCTACTTGAAAAAGAATTCAAAGAAATGATAGTAAAGATGATCAAAAATCTTGGAAATAGAAAGGAGAAAATACAAGAAATATTTATAAAAGACCTAGAAGAACTAAAGAGCAAAAAACCAATGATGAGCAACACAAAAAATGAAATTTAAAATTCTCTAGAAGGAATCAAGAGCAGAATAACTGAGGCAGAAGAACAGACAAATGACCTGGAAGACAAAACAGTGGAAATACTACTGCAGAGCAGAAAAAAGAATGAAAATAATTGAGGACCATCTCAGAGACCTCTGGGACAACATTAAATGCACCATTTGAATTATAGGGGTCCCAGATGAAGAAGAGAAAAAGAAAGGGACTGAGAAAGTATTTGAAGAGATTATAGTTGAATATTTCCCTAACATGGGAAAGAAAATAGTCAATCAAGTCCAGGAAGAGCAGAGAGTCCCATACAGGATAAATCCAAGGAAACACGTCAAAACAAATGTTAATCAAATTGTCAAAAGTTAAATACAAAGAAAAAATATTAAAAGCAGAAAGAGAAAAGCAAAAAATAACATACAAGGAATCCCCAGGTTAAGAGCTGATCTTTCAGCAGAAACTGTGCAAGCCAGAAGGCAGTGGCAGGACATATTTAAAGTGATGGAAGGGAAAAACCTACAACCAACATTACTGTATGCAGCAAGGATCTCATTCAGATTTGACGGAGAAATTAAAATCTTTACAGGAAAGCTAAGAGAATTCAACACCACCAAACCAGCTTTACAACAAATGCTAAAAGAACTTCTCTAGGCAGGAAACACAAGAGAAGGAAAAGCCCTATAACAATTAAGAAAATGATAATAGGAACATACATATCGATAAGTACCTTAAATGTAAATGGATTAAATGCTCCAACCAAAGGCATAGACTGGCTGAATGGATACAAAAACAAGACCCGTATATATGCTGTCTACAAGAGACCCACTTCAGACCTAGGAACACATACAGACTGAAAGTGAGGGGATGGCAAAATGTATTCCATGTAAATGGAAATCAAAGAAAGCTGCAGTAGCAATTCTCATATCAGACAAAGTAGACTTTAAAACAAAGACTATTACAAGAGACAAAGAAGGACACTACATAATGATCAAGGGATCAATCCAAGAAGAAGATATAACAATTGTAAATATTTATGCACCCAACATAGGAGCACCTCAATACATAAGACAAATACTAACAGCCATAAAAAGGGAAATCAACAGTAGTACAATAATAATGAGGGACTATAACACCCACTTTCACCAATGGATGGATCATCCAACATGAAAATAAGGAAATACAAGCTTTAAATGACGCATTAAACAAGATGGACTTAAATGATATTTATAGGATATTCCGTCCAAAAACAACAGAATACATTTTCTTCTCAACTGCTCATGGAACATTCTCCAGGATAGATGATATCTTGGGTCACAAATCAAGCCTTGGTAAATTTAAGAAAATTGAAATCATATCATGTCTTTTCCAAGCACAATGCTATGAAACTAGATATCAATTACAGGAAAATATCTGTAAAAAATACAAACACATGTACGCTAAACAATACACTACTAAATAACCAAGAGATCACTGAACAAATAAAAGAGGAAATCAAAAAAATACCTAGAGACAAATGACAATGAAAACACAGCTGCTCGAAACCTTTGGGATGCAGCAAAAGCAGTTCTAAGATAGAAGTTTATAGCAATACAATCCTACTTTAAGAAACAAGAAACATCTCAAATAAACAATTTAATCTTACACCTAAAGCAATTAGAGAAAGAGGAACAAAAATGTCCAAAGTTTGCAGAAGGAAAGAAATCATAAAGATCAGATCAGAAAGAAATGAAGGAAATGATAGCAAAGATCAATAAAACTAAACACTGGTTCTTTGAGATGACAAAGAAAATTGATAAACCATTAGCTAGACTCATCAGGAATAAAAGGGAGAAGATTCAAATCAACAGAATTAGAAAGTAAAAAGGAGAAGTAACACCTGACACTGCAGAAATAAAAAGGACAATGAGAGATTACTACAAGCAACTATATGCCAATAAAAAGGACAACCTGGAAGAAATGGACAAAATCTTAGAAAAGCACAACCATCCAAGACTGAACAAAGAAGAAATAGAAAATATAAACAATCACAGGAACTGAAATTGAAATGATGCTTAAAACTCCTCCAACAAATAAAAGCTCAGGACCAGATGGCATCACAGGAGAATTCTATCAAACATTTAGAAAAGAGCTAACACCTATCCTTCTCAAACTCTTCTAAAATACAGCAGAAGGAAGAACACTCCCAAACTCATTCTGATACCAAAATCAGAAAAAGATGTCACAAAAAAAGAAAACTACAAGCCAATGTCACTGATGAATATAGATGCAAAAATCCTCAAAAAAGTACTAGCAAACAGAATCCAACAGCACATTAAATGGATCATACACCATGGTGGGGCTTATCCCAGAAATGCAAGGATTCTTCAATATATGCAAATCAATCAATGTGGTACACCACATTAACAAATTGAAGGATAAAAACCATATGATCATCTCAACAGATGCAGAAAAATCGTTCAACAAAATTCAGCACCCACTTATGATAAAAACTCTCCAGAAAGTAGGCATAGAGGGAACCAACCTAAACATAATAAAGGTCATGTATGACAAACCCACAGCCAAGATCGTTCTCAACAGTGAAAAACTGAAATCATTTCCTCTAAGATCAGGAACAACATAAGTTTACCCACTCTCATCGCTATTATTCAACATAGTTTTGGAAGTTTTTGCCACAGCAATCAGAGAAGAAAAAAGAATAAATGGAATCTAAATCAGAAAGAAGAAGTAAAACTGTCACTGTTTGCAGATGACATGATACTATACATAGAGAATTCTAAAGATGCTACCAGAAAGCTACTGGAGCTAATCAATGCATTTGGTAAAGTAGCAGGATACAAAATTAATGCACAGAAATCTCTTGCATTCCTATACACTAATGAAAACATGTCTGAAAGAAAAATTAAGGAAACACTCCCGTTTACCACTGCAACAAAAAGAATAAAATACCTAGGAATAAACCTACCTAAGGAGATGAAAAACCTGTATGCAGAAAACTATAAGACACTGATGAAAGAAATTAAAGACAATACAGATAGATGGAGAGATATACCATGTTCTTGGATTGGAAGAATCAGCATTGTGAAAATGACTATACTACCCAAAGCAATCTACAGATTCAATGCAATCCCTATCAAACTACCACTGGCATTTTTCACAGAACTGGAACAAAAAATTTCACAATTTGTATGAAAACACAAAAGACCCCGAATAGCAAAGAAATCTTGAGGAAGAAAAATGTAGCTGGAGGAATCAGTCTCCTGGATTTCAGACTATACTACAAAGCTACAGTAATCAAGACAGTATGGTACGGGCACAAAAACAGAAATATAGATCAATGGAATAGTATAGAAAGCCCATAGATAAACTCACACATATATGGTCACCTTATCTTTGATAAAGGAGGGAAGAATTTGAGGCAAAGATGTAGAGAACAAATGTATGGACACCAAGGGGGAAAGTAGTGGGGGATGGGGGTTCGTAGTGTGATGAATTGGGAGATTGGGATTGACATATATACACTAATATGTATAAAATGGATAACTAATAAGAACCTGCTGTATAAAAAATATAATTAAATTATTTGATTTTTAAAAAGGAGGCAAGAATATAGAATGGAGAAACAACACCATCTTCAATAAGTGGCGCTAGGAAAACTAGACAGCTCCATGTAAAAGGATGAAATTAGAAATATAAGGCCAGACTATAAAACTCTTAGAGGAAAACATAGGCAGAACACTCTTTGACATAAACCACAGCAAAGTCTTTTTTGACCCATCTCCTAGAGAAATGGAAATAAATATGAAAATAAATAAATGGGACTGAATGAAACTTAAAAGCTTTTGTACAGCAAAGGAAACCATAAACAAGACGAAAGCACAACCCTCAGAATGGGAGAAAATATCTGCAAATGAAGCAACTGACAAAGGATTAATCTCCAAAGTATACAAACAGGTCATGCAGCTCAATATCAAAAAAACAAACAACCCAATCCAGAAATGGGCAGAACCTAAATAGACATTTCTCCAAAGAAGATATGCAGATTGCCAACAAACACATGAAAGGATGCTCAACATCACTAATCATTAGAGAAATGCAAATCAAAACTACAATGAGGTATCACCTCACACCAGTCAGAATGGCCATCATCAAAAAATCTACAAACAATAAATGCTGGAGAGGGTGTGGAGCAAAGGGAACCCTCTTGCACTGTTGGTGGGAATGTAAATTGATACAGCCACTATGGAGAAAAGTATGGAGGTTCTTTAAAAAACTAAAAATAGAACTACCATATGACCTAGCAATCCCACTACTGGGCATATACCCTGAGAAAACCATAATTCAAAAAGAGTCATGTACCACAATTTTCACTGTAGCTTCTTTACAATAGCCAGGACATGGAAGAAACCTAAATGTCCATCAACAGATGAATGGGTAAAGAAGATGTGGCACATATATACAATGGAATATTACTCAGCCATAAAATTGAGTTATTTGTAGTGAGGTGGATGGACCTAGAGTCTGTCATACAGAGTGAAGTAAATCAGAAAGAGAAAAAGAAATACCATATGCTAACACATATATATGGAATCTAAAAGAAAAAACAAAGTTTCTGAAGAACCTAGGGGCAGGACAGGAATAAAGACACAGATGTAGAGAATGGACTTGAGGACACGGGGAGGAGGAAGGGTAAGCTGGGACGAAGTAAGAGAGTAACATTGACATATATACACTTCCAAATGTAAAATAGATAGCTAGTAGACGCAGCTGCATCACACAGGGAGATCAGCTGCGTGCTTTGTGACCACCTAGAGGGGTGGGATAGGGAGGGTGGGAGGGAGTCGCAAGAGGGAGGAGATATGAGGATATATGTATATGTATAGCTGATTCACTTTGTTATATAGCAGAAACTAACACAACATTGCAAAGCAATTATACTCCAATAAAGATGTTTTTAAAAAAGATTACATAAAATTATTAAATATGACATGGAATTTTTCATCTTTCAAATTGTCAAGAAAAAGAAAAATTTTAATGGTTGTTTTATGCCACTGTTTCTGAAATAAACTGTCAATTTGCATTGCACTAATTTACATTCCCTCTTAGAGGGTATAAAAGTACGTTTTATCCTAACATTAGATGATCTGGATATTAATTAGCTCAAAAAATTTTGCCAGGTTGAAGGATGAAATACTGCATATTATTGTTTAATTTCCTTTTGCTACATAATGTGTTTAAATTTTGTACTCAAGTGTTGGTGGTTTCTGATTTTGTGTCTTGAAATGAGTCTTTCTTCATCACAAGATTATTATAATATTTTCTTATAAAAGAAAAACTGTAAAATACAGCAGAACATTAACAAAGAAGCTCTGAATATATTATAAGTGAGTTTATTTCCTACTTTGTTAGGAAAGCATATGATTTGTTAGTGAATGTGTATGATTTTTATGATGAGAAAAATTAAAACATTATTGTAAAATCTTACATCAACCTTATAAGTGCAGCAAAACAATGTTTATTTGGAGAATTTTAAAATATGGGTATATTGTATCACCAGGCACTGTTTTTAAATCATTGTTGTCTGTGATGGTCATACCTAGATCATAAACTCCAAAGGAGTAAAAGCAAAGACTAGTTCATCTGGAATTTGTCCTAAATCACTCATTCATTTAACATGTGTTTGGTTTTCCTTGCCTGGGAACTCTTCTGGGCTGTAAGAACACACAGAAATGTGGGAAACATCTGTCCTCAAGGAATTCTCAATCTGGGAATGGGGAGAGCTGGGTAGTAAGGTAAACAAACAACTACAAAACAAAGAAGTGAGAACAGAGGTACATACAGAGAATAGAATTAGGTTGAAAAGAGGAAGACTTAAAGGAAGATAGTGACTAAAGGAATTTTGAAGTTTCCCAGAAGTTTTTAGATAGACTAAATTAGGAAAGGTCATGTTAAGGAAATAGGAAACCTGTCTTGATCAAGGAGACAGGTGAATTCTCCTGTTCTAGCTCTGAGGGGGAAAAAAAGAAAGATCACGTTTACTGGAAGTAAAATTATTATTTTATTTTAATTTCCAGTAAACATGATCTTTTTCCCTCCTCAGAGCTAGAACTGGACAATTCAGATAAATGGTTGATAGAATAATTGAAGTAAAAAATTCATGTACCAGTTGGTAGATAACATAAAGCCCTTCTGGGTAATGAATAACAGCTCATTAAATTAGGAGCCATGGAAACAGATTAATTTCCAGGGGATTAATTTCATGGTCTCCAAAGTTAGACAAACCCCTGCTCTTTTGTATTACCTTTGTGATCTTAAACAAATGTAATCATTCTGAACTTCCGTATCTTCATCTACTAAAAGGGAGTGACAGTAACTACCACTTGGCATCTTGTGAGGGTGCATGTGTAGTGTGATGAATATGAGTCTTCAAGGCCCCTTCAAATTTGGAGCAAAAGTATATCACCAGAGGTGATGTCATGCCTACAGGGCAGCCTCATGCTTATCCAGTGTTGTTTCTCTTGGGTTACAAGCTGTGCTTAGCTTTAGTATAATTATGGTGGGATCTATTATTCTAAAAGGATCAAAGACAAAGACAAACTGATAAAAGCTTCTTTCCCTACATGCAAATGTAGACTGAATTATTTGTGAGCAAACATGATACTGCATTGGTGAATTAACCAACATCCTACCGACATGGTGAGAATACTAGCCATGTCTAATTTGAGGGGAATTTCAGTGAGAATTGTGAACTAGAACTGAACCCCAGAACCTCAGAGAGCCCATTGCATTGTTCAGAGCTTGTCACCATCAAGCAGAGGAGGCCCTCTTAAGATGCCCCTCTTTAGACTCACTTAAGTTTACACAATAGTGAAATGGATCAAGAGGATAAATCTCTTCCTGTGGAGACAAATGGGGCTTCCCAAAGGAGCAGGAAAGGATTTTGAGAGAGCGATGTATGTTGGGAAAGGAGGAGCTTGGAAGAAAATGAGGATAAAGGAACAGACATATAACACCTCCTTTTTGGAATGACATCTTGGTCATGATTGAGGCAATACCTACCCGAGAGACGTGTACCCTTCAACCCAATAATCATATGTTGAAGAACCTATCATGGACAGATATCCATACATAGAAGCATACATGAGGGTTTCCACTGCCACATTGTTGTAATAGTGAAACAAGGAAATGATTTACACTTCTATTAAGAAAAGAAAGGTTAAGTAAGCTAAGAATATTGACAATGTGAAAGAATATTTAGAAATCTGAAAAATGTATTAACATGAAAAAATAACACATACAATGGCAAAAAAATGCAACCATTAAAATCATGTTTGTGAAGAATGATTAATGATATGGAAAAATATACACATACATAAAGAGATATATGTGCATATATATGCAGTAGGGCAAAAAATAAAATGACATGATACAGTATAATCTCAGACATGTATTTCTTTTTTATTTTTACATCTTTATTGGAGTATAATTGCTTTACAATGGTGTGTTAGTTTCTGCTTTATAACAAAGTGAATCAGTTATACATATACATATGTTCCCATATCTCTTCCCTCTTGCATCTCCCTCCCTCCCACCCTCCTTATCCCACCCCTCTAGGTGGTCACAAAGCACAGAGCTGATCTCCCTGTGCTATGAGACTGTTTCCCACTAGCTATCTATTTTATGTTTGGTAGTATATATGTCCATGCCTCTCTCTCGTTTTGTATTTCTTAAAAATGCATGGGAAAAGAAACAAAGCAAAATACTTGTTAACAATGTTGCTTATGTTGCTTCTGAGTAAGGAGGTACTGATTGATTTTTCTGCTCATTTACCTTGAAGTCCTGCTCCAAAAGATGTAAACCTTATAGGTGATGATAGGAGCAGAGACGCAATCTTCATGGAGAGTTGTCAAGACTGCTCAGCACACAGCTCAACTATATAAAGGTACCAGGAGAGTGAACATCTGCAGTTTTCCCATCCATGGTACTTCTACATAATGTTGCTGAAACCAGGACGCCCCTTTATTCTAGTCAGGAGAAGAAGCAATATGTTACCAGTATCCAGAAGCTCCTTAGCAGCTTTTTATATAACCCTCATGAGCTAGCTCTTGGTTTACATCACAAACGCCTCCCGAATTCCTCTGCAGACCATTCCCTCAAGGTGGAGCTAATTAAACTATTGTGGCTCCCCCTCTAATTACTGGCTGCATTTTGTGAAAATTAATTGATATATCATATGCTGGGAGAGAACTCCCTTACCAGGGAAACAGAGTGGGGCATGCACAATTCAGCCATAGCTGGAAATTACTTTGGGGGGCAAAATACCATTGAATAGTTTGGTCTTCTCTCTTTGTTGTGTATCTCTACAGTCTGGAAACCCTTGGAATTTCTTCTATATATTTCAAGGTAATTCTTTTTATTTATATTCATTAACTTTTATGCCTTTTCTATCTCCAATAATTCTTTTTATTAACCCCCCTAACGCCATTCATCCTCACTCAAAAGTCTTGCGTCTACCCAGGGTGAGAAGTAGAACAGGAAATCAGCATACACATGGCTATATATTTTCATTGTATGCCAAGAGCATGCTTTACTTTAATAATCAAGAAAACTAGTAATATGTAATCAAGAAAGTAATCATAAAGTAAAATTTAAAAATAAATTATGGGGGCTTCCCTGGTGGCACAGTGGTTGAGAGTCCGCCTGCCGATGCAGGGGACACGGGTTCGTGTCCTGGTCCGGGAAGATCCCACATACCGTGGAGCAGCTGGGCCCGTGAGCCATGGCCACTGAGCCTGCACGTCCGGAGCCTGTGCTCTGAAACGGGAGAGGCCACAACAGTGAGAGGCCCGCGTACCGCAAAATAAATTAATTAATTAATTAATTAAGAAGACAAGTTTTCCCTCAGAACTAGAAATAAATATATATTTTTTATATACATGATATAATGAAAATATTTTATACAAAGATACTTGAATTTGGAATATGCCTGAATAATCAAATAGAAATTGAAGAAATATTTTCTTAAGTCATTTAATTTATATGTCTACGGAAAGTATTTTGAAGTAATCTTTTGTTTATAACTTTCTACATAATTCCCAAGACTATTAATTATAAACAGAGATTTTTTTTTTAATGCTGTTGGAATCCATTTACCTCGTGTAAGGATGTCAAAATCAGAGTCCAAAGGTTTATAGGAGTTTTTAATCTGCATGAAATAATCATGAAATATTCTCCCCGAATCCAATAAAATACTTACTGATAGAACTGGAATGAGTTGTTTTAGTTCTAAATTCAATTGAGAGAGCAGTGGAAAGTTTTAGGGTTTTTATTGTTATTATTATTTTCATAGTATTTCAGAAAACAACTTTATTTTTCTATCTCCCCTAAGCCCTGTGATCCTTCTCGCTATTAAAACATGTTACAGAAATCTTTCTTAGCATCTCATAATTCATAATCTAACCTTTAGGAGGAGAAAGAATTTTCTTTAACAGTTTCAGAAACATTCTTATCATTTCTGGATAGAATTTTAGAACTATGAAAAATTGTCTCACTGAATTTCAGCTAGTCATCCTAACCTCCAGTCATGCTGGCCAACACTTCCTTAAGTGTTTGTTACTTTACTTCTAAGACTATATATATATCTATATATATATGTATATATAGATATTTATGTATATACATATTCTATTTTGGTGCTTTATATTGTATCTTCAAATGAAACTGAATTCTTTATGATTTTTCCAGGTATATGGTTACTTCCTCTCAATTTCCTAAAGGTACTGTGTGCTCCAGTCCCTACAGCAGATTTTGCATTAATATCGCTACGCTAAATAGTTCTCAAACTTTTATATAGATGTGTCTATTGGGGGATAAATTCACTTCACTGAGGCAAATACCAGGTAGCATTTTCTATTTAACATTGTAAAAACACTTAGGGACATGTTAAATGAAGTTCCATAAAGCAGCGATGGTATATTGTCTATTACGGTAGAGTTTAAAAGCTAATTATGTAGTCATCTATGCTTAGTTACTGAACCATAGAAACACCTAAATGAGCAATTTGTAGTTATCCAATGTGAAATAGTTATCCTATTAACACTTAATTCAAAGCATAGAAAAAATGCCTTTCATAAAACCAAAGATAAAATAGAAACAAATACTTTCTTTAATGGTTAATGGAGCCCAATGCAATTAAGCTAACAAATATAGCATGCTCTCTTCTAACTGTTCTGTTTCCTGTTCACCAGAAAATTATACATCAAATTACAGAGATTATTGTTAGGAATTTACATACCCCCTGTTCTTATTTTCATTAACATTTTCTCTTAAACCTCTTTTAATATTTTCAATCTTCATATTAAAACATAAAAGTTTTTATCTTTCAGAAACTTGAAAATAATGTACTTAAGAATCTTAATTTGCCACCTCCAATTCTTTTTGATAGGTATTATCTGAACTCAAGAACATTCCTAATGCAGCATTGTCATTTATAAAACAAGGATCCTGGGTGTTTTATTTGGCTGTCTTTGTTTGAAGGATTTTTGTTTCGTGTTTCATGGTCTCAATACAAAGTTCACTCCCCAATCATCACTTCTAGCTGTGTAAGCTTGGAGTAGGCAGAACTGCACCATGTATACTAGTGGTCGTACGGTACCCAGTGCAAGGCCTTAACTTCAAATGCTTAACTGATAACCCTTAAACACTTATCTTTTTTTCAAAGATTGGAAGAGATATTCCATAGCAAAACTGAATAGCTCTGAATGTAAAGAAAAGGAAAAATGCAAGAAGGATGAGAATAAAAGCAGATTATTTCAATTCATGTCCCAGCTCTGCCATTTACCAGCCACCACCAATGCTTTGTGATCTTTAGCAATAAGCTGAAATTCTCCAAAACTCAGTGATTTGTTTTTATTGTATTTTATAAAAGCACTAAATTTATAATGGATTAGAAATTTAAAAATAAAAGCTGGTCGTAGGTTATCATTCGAGAAACACAATATTGCCTACTTTATCAAGTTTCTTTGAGCAACCTAGTCATCTTCAGTCTACTCAGTAACCTACAGGGCTGAAAAAGCAGTGCCCACAATTACATTAAATATGAGAAAAAGATTTCTGTACAGTCCTTCTAGATTGCAGACCAGCCATAGATTCTCAGTTCTCTCAGGAAGTGAAGACTACAAGTCAGTGGGAGAAATTGTTGAGGAAACAGAATGCTTCTGTTCATATCCCCTTCTCATTGGTTGCTGGTATCTACTTCCTATCCATCTCATCCTGTATATTAGTCAGAAAACTGAGCAAAAGTCGGTAAAATTAAAAAAGTAATTTTACTTTTTTAAAAGTAAATACACTCCCGCTGTCACAGAGATGTACAGAGTACACATTCTCATTATTTTTTGAGACTGCCTTTATCTTCCTCAAAAGCCCTCAAACCCTTGATAGTAGAAGAGGAAGACTGCATTTAATCTGACCAATCTTTAAATACCAGCCTGATGCAATAATTTAAATAGTGTTTTAAGGTAAAATATGCAACTGCTCAAATTTTGCATTTCCTTCTCTCCTGGCAGAGGTTTGTGGCTTATGTGACCTCACAGAGAAAAAGGAAAGGAAATCTTGCATCTATGTGCTGTCCTCTGATTCATTTGGTTTCCATGGTGATGTTTTTGTTCCTTTGGTTGCTGTTCATCCTGCTGGGATAAAGCTAGCAGCCTGTGTAAACTCCTGGTGCACATTTTCTTGTCTTGGTGAGGACCTGAAAGCTTGGCTCATCTGCATTCCAGGCCTCAAGCTTTACTTTAACCCCCATGCAGTCTGCTTGCCAGCAGTTCTGAGTAAATCAATACTTCTGATGCCTGTAACTCATTCTTGACACACAAGTGTGCTGAGGTACACAGCTCTGTATTAATGGAATACAGAAGATCTCCTTCATATATGAAAAGTCTTTCAAGTCTATCGTCAAATATTGTAAAATCCTGTTTTGAATGTTTTTTGACCTTATTGTAGCAATTCATTCCCACTCTCATGCTCACCTCATCCTTTCAGAGAAAGAGATGCCATTGTCTTGCTAAGGAAGATGACAAATAGTGGAAAGACAAAAGAGAAAAACATACTGATATTTTAATTAAAAATATAAAAATAATGGAAAAGCCTATAAATAAATGCAACATATTTCACCCCTCTTTTCCTGTTCATTCACAAGTTCACTGAAGAAAGTGAATGAGAGAGGAGAAAGGATGAAGAGTCCCCAGGTGCTAAATCAAGAGACACAAACACCAACAATCGGGGGAGCTGATAAGTGATTGGATTGGCCTGGCCAGGAGAGTAAGTCATTCAGAGCTCTCCAATATTGCATCGTAAAATCCATCCAAACTTCCCTGTATTCCTAAAATTGTTTTTTCAAACTATTTGTGAGAATCACTGATCTGTAAATCAGTTCAACAACAACTGCAGATCAAAGGGAAGTCCTCTGCTTTGATTTTCTAGAAAGCTGGGTAGTGAACATGAAGAAAAACATCTTAACTGGCCTCACATGTATTCCTCGTTTCTCTTTGTCCCTTTCTGCCTGACCCTGGCATTCCTTCACATGCTGTTCCATTATTGGTTGTAGGGCTCATAACATGAGAAAAAAATTCTAAATACCATTCTCCTTATCTACTGTACACTGCATGTGGCCATACTTCTCACGAACGTATTGTGACTGTGACATTTTAGAGCACTGCTGAATTTTCCTTTATTATCTTTTATTTTCTCTATATTTCTTTTGTGTCTATTGTTCTCAGAAGGTCATATAAGCATGGGTTTTTTTTCAGTACTTTTTTAAAGGTCCTGTCAACATACATTTTAAGAAGAAAAACTGTGTTATGATATCTTTTTATTTTCTCAATGTACATTTAGGCTGATTTTGTTTGGTTGTTTCCCTTATACTGAGTTTGAGTCCTGGGAGTAAGGTAATAAATATTCAAAATGTGTTCCCACCTGTCTTAAGCCCATTGCACTTAACTATTCTTGTATAAATGTCAGTGCAACATTTTCAGCCCCATGGTTATTACAATAAAGAGTGAATCAATGAGTACAGAGCTTTCTCAATTGGTGTATTAGTTTGCTAGGGCTGCAGTAGCAAAGAACTTTAGTCTGGGTGGCTTAAAACAAGAGAAATTTATTGTCTCACAGTTCTGGAGGCTAGAAGTCCAAGATCAAGTTGTTGCCAGTGTTTGTTCCTTCTGAAAACTGTGAGAAAAATCTGTCCCCTTGCCTTTCTCTTAGCTTCTGATGATTTGCTAGCAATTTTTGGCATTTTTTGGCTTTTAGATATCTGCCTTCATCTTCATATGGTGTTCTCCCTGCGTACATTTCTCTGTGGCCAAATTGCCCCCTTATAATGAGGACACCAATCATATTGGATTAGGGCTCACCCTAATGACCTCATCTTAATTGATAACATCAGCAACAACTCTATTTCTAAATAATGTCACATTGTGAGGTTTGGGGGTTGGGACTTCAACACATGAATTGAGGTGAACACAATTCAATCTGTAACACTGGATATCCCAAGGAGACACATATTTGGATCTTTTAGACTGTCACCTCAAAGGTTGTTTTCAGAAAGAGTTCTTTGCAAAAGATCCTCTTACATCTAACCATTTGTGGTGTCACAACACTTGACCCAATTCATGAAAGTGAAGGCTAAGTTTCATATTTAAAATATTCTCAAATTCCCTCCTCAAGTTACTCTGAGCGCAGGGGCTGAGTAGTTACACAGCCACCCTGTTTTATATAAACCGGGCATTATATAAATGCCTTCTTAAGAGATGTTCACTTCATGGTAGGTTGAACCATCCTCAAAGGTCTTCTTGTGACCAGAGAAACCTGTTACTCTGGCCAGAAGGGAAGGTGATTCTCAGGAGACTGAGCTTGTGCACTAATGTGAGATCCAGGAGAGAAGTTCCCAGCACAAGCTCTGGGACAGAGTAGGCACTCAGTGCTTCCTGGATGATCAAGTTGATTGAATGATGAAGTGTGAAGGCCAAGCACACATGAAATGCAGTTCCATGAAAGAGAAATGAGAGAGGCTGTTTCACCAAGAATAGAATAAATACATAGAGAAAGATCTGCTTGTGGTCTTTTGATTTCATCCTACCAGAATAAACTGCTTAGGAGCCATTCTATTGTCATCTAATTAGATACTGCTTAGTCCTATCTTTGTATTTTACAAATAAAGAAACTAAGAGCCAGAGAGGTTTAAACAGATTGACTTGCTTTCTATTAGCATTAAGGTCAGTACGAAAATCGAAGCTTCCCTAAGCCCAGTCAATTGCTTCATTTGATTTTTTCTCACTCTTTCAGCTAGGTAGAGTTGCACAGTTATGGGTACCATTTGGGGCTATGTCATAACAAAGATTCTCTCTCCTTGACCAAATTTAATATTCTGAGCCATCTTTTAGACTTAACCTTTGGGCTTCCCTGTTCATCTTTGCCTTGCCCATTCTTAGCAAGAATCCTGCTAAGTTACTTAGCCAGACACCCCAGCCCTTGATATCTGATCACCCTTGATATTTGATCAAATTCTTCATCCTCTATCATCCCCCAGGCAATATCTAATCACCTTGGCCAGCCTTCAGCAAGAATCCTGTCAAGTTGTTTAGCCAGAATTTCCCCTTTACCTCTGATGTCTCCTTTTAGTAATGTTCCATTCACTCTGCTCCTCGGCTATAAATCTCCATTTGTCTACGCTGTATTGGGAATTCAGCCAAGTTTTATTCAGCCCAGTTGTATGTATTTATGTGTATATGCACTCACATACTTTTTTTTCTTATAAATGCCAATACCACCTACAATAAGCTTAATTACAAAACATCTAACTAAACTTAACTGGTCAAGTTTATGCCAGCGGCATACAAGATTCTATAACCTCTACTTTACAAAGCAGTTAGGGCCTTTACTCATTGGTAAATTAGAGTTTAGAATTTTTTAAGGGTAGAACCTACATATTATTTACCATTGTTATCAAAGCCTGACACATATTAAGTCCTGAATGAAAATTAGTTGACACATTAATTCATAAACGATGGATGAATGAATGTATAAATGAATGATATCTCTGTTCCTGATTCCAATACCAACACCCCAACTGAACTATATTTATTGTAACTTTATATTCAATACCCAAATTACTTCAGAGGAAATATATATATGTCACCACATCTATTTGAAGAAGGTAAATTTTAGAGGATGATTAACACAAACACAACAGGTGAGTAGCCAGCCACGTATCCTAAGAAATCACCTCCTTGTTCATCTCTGCCTTCATGTGGTACAGGTTTCACTATATTCATATGGACTTGGTGCTGATGGTGTGAGCAAGGTTTTATATTCTTTCTTCTGTGGTAGCCGAAGTCCTCAAGGATAGTGACATGGTGTCCTTTTTCTATTGTCTCCATGGTGACAAGAACTCTGCATCTTGTGTCTACTTGAGATATGTTGGTGACTGGATCTTATATCCAAGGTTTTCTCTGGTGAGCAACACCTTAGCCAATTAGCATGAATCCAGAATGGCATATTTAGCAGATTTCAGCAAGTATTTTATTGGATTCCTTGATTCCTGGGCCTGGTCAATAATCCTGTAATGGTGAAGTTTGAGGGCTTTGGCTTCACTCTCTTTAGAAAGGACAATCTGATACAATGACTACAATAGATTGTCATAGGTGTAATAAACAATTGTTTGCATATTCTAATTTAAGGAATACTATCCTGTTTCCCAATATCATGATTATTGGAAAATCCCTTCATTTGAATTTAAATATTCCAGCTAAAAGCCCTCTGGGAAGAATGAGAGTACATAATCAAAAACGGGACACTGTACAGGAAAGATTCTGACTGAATGGAGAGAACGAGGATACCGCTCTATCAGGAAACATTGGCTGGGTCATCACAATGGGGTCAGTCATCTAAGGGTCGCCATAAGACATGGTGCCTGAAAAAGGCAGCAGCATCCTCCAAAGATAGGAATGGTATGAAGAAAAGAAGCTTTGAGGGAAAAGGCCTATTTTATACTTTTCCTCAAACTTAACCTCTAAGCTTCCACAGTCTTCCACGTACTAGCGAATGACAGAAGGAACACTCATTTTAACCTCTGAAACAACTTTGCAAAGGGTTTTCAAAAATTCCCTTGCATAACACATGTGGGGAGTAATTGTTTCACAAAATATGATACCCCTAACTAAATTTGTGTTAATTTCATACTCTTCTCTCAAAACAAATAAAGAAAACACAGGTATCCATCTGAGATCTGCAAAATCATAATAAGAGAAAGAAGAAATGAGTTTATTATTGCTCCCATTCAGTTTGCTGTCCTATTTCTATTTGACCTACTCTGAGTTTTTACCCCAGTGTCCACAGATAAGGAAGGAGGCAAAATGAGTTCTGCCCTTGGATGTAACTGCAGCCACCATCTATAATGGATTCCTGTTACCGAGTCTAGGCTCATACTGTTCCCTGTGTGACAGGCCAATAATCGAGAGATGAGGTGTTGGGGGCAAGGAATAGTGACTTTATTTGGAAAGCTGGCAAACTGAGACTATGGTGGGCTTGTGCCCCAAAAAACCATCTTGGCCGAGTCAGAATTCAGGCTCTTTTTATACTAAAAGGGGAGGGAGTAAAGTCAAACACTTCCTGGTTCCCATCAGCCTCCAGAGGGGATGTGTTCATGTCTTCCTTCCTGCAGTTCTTCACAGGTGGGCCTGGTCAGGATGTTTCCTGTGAGCTAAACAAAGGTATTTTAGCTTAATGCTCATTACCGGGGAAGCAGGGTTCCCAGAGATGGGCCATTGTGTATAATTTAACCTTATAGGCAACATCCCTTTAGTGATTAACTTGTAATATCAGTAGAACACAAAATGTTCTTCCCTATTACAGCCCAACCATTTCCAAATGTCAGGCTTCAGAGAGGGTAGAGGAAATGTGGCCTGTGAATAAGAACAAGACTATGTAAAATTACATTTTCCCCTATTTTCTTTGGCTCACTCACTTTGGACTTCTAACTGACGATGGAGAGGGCTATTTCATGTATGCTGTCTCCTAGTCTTACTTTGAATCCTGGTGCTGCACCAAGATTATGCTTCCTTCCCAGTTCTCTGGTGTGCTGGCTGCTCACTCTTATAATCCTCAGGGTCAGGAGGTGTGATCAACGTCTTCCTGAATCTTGATCAATGCCATTACTTCCTGACCCTCTAAAGCAATCATCTTGAAAGACGTAGCATCTGGTAATACCATCCTTTCCTCTCCTTGTTGCTCTCATCTACAGACCTCTCACTGAATACCCCTCATTTACAGCAGACTCCCACATCTGAGATAGACTTCATGTCTACTCCGATTCCTCCCATAATCCTGGGAGAATTCAGCACTCAGGTGGTAACTATCCAACTCCCTGACCTCTCAATTCTTCAGTGGTCTCATATATCCAATGACATATAACTCTGCTCCATTATAGCTGCTCACTCCCATGACCTCGCCCTGGTCATTCGCCTTACCTGTAACCACTCTAATTCCAAAATATCTTGCTTTGTGCTCATAAAAATTTCAATGCCAGCTTTAAAAAAAATTTATATCCTTTATGATCCTCTAGTCTTCTATTTTCTCCCAATATAGGAATCATATACTGAATATTGCTTGAGCTAATGAATGAGTGAACAAACCTGTGAAATAAAGAGGAAAAGGTCAATAACTCAATTATAATAACATTTCTTCTTCTATTGAATAGAAAAACCTAAATCCTGTGGTGAGTCTGGTCCTGAGTTGTTGGGCTACACTGCTGAGTCCAGATAAAGCTAGGTTTCCTGCCTCCCAATGTCATTACTAAATACCTGGAATTCCATAGTGTGTCGGGAGTGGAGACAGAAAGCACAGAGAGAATCAGGAAGAGGTCCCTTACCACATTAACACTGTAGTAGAATTTTTAGTTGAAACATGAAAATACTCCTTCAAACATGTCTTTTTATAGCTGAGGAGACAAAATATGTATGTGTGTATGTATGTACAAAATTTCTCTTTTTCCTTACTTTTATTCCCCCTGTAGAATTAAAAATGCATAAATCCTTTCCCTAGACCAGCTGATTAAGGGGAACGCCACTCCAGAAATGCTTTGTTTTTCTTCCTTCTGACTTTGTGTTTTTGTTTTTATATTTTAAAAATAAAACATCTTGTCATTTGCCTTTACAGAACCAGATAAGGAAAATGTTGGTTTTCTTATCTTTTGTGGTCATAATAAAATAATTTTAGGAATGACAATAAGACAAGTAATATAGTTATCTCATGGTCTTTATGAGTGCATTTAAAAGAATGCTTGTTTGGCAAGATATCTGTCAACTTCCTTGGAAGAACAGAAGAACTCTTTCCTTATTTTCTAGTGGTACTAAGAAAATAGAAATAATATTGAGAACACATTTTCCACATGTTTCTGATAAAGCCTAATATTTTCTAGTGTGCTCATTCAGAAGAATCCAAACAAAACATCAAAAATAGGGAGAGCTAATATGTGGTCCACACCCACAGCAGACATCATCCATTGTTATTGCCATCCTTTCCACTGAGCATAGAAAAGGCTTGTAATCCTCTTCATGACAGGAGTTTGCTATGACATTAAAACATCCTTTTACAACAGTCATTATTTTAATGTGCTTTTCTTTAATATTCTTACATGCTTGAAATCCTTCTTGAATTAAATGATACACAAGGGATTGAAATGTTTTTCAATTTCTCCAAGTTCCTAGAGACCTTATATTTTCCTGTGTTTTAGATATGTCACATAACTCTCCTTTTTCAGCGAGCTTTCCTCTTGTTCTATTTCTAATATTAAAATATATATACAGATCTTAATTAAAACAGATTTGAAATTTAAGTCAGAGCTGTTTCATGCACACCAGCTGTTTATAAACACCTTAATAAATATGCCTGAAATGGGAGTTTCAAGAGACAGAAGAGGAAGTTGCTTAATTATTTAGTAGCCTCAACTCAAGTGCTCCAAAAACATCTGGTTAATAAGGAATTTTGACAAATGATAGCTTTGGCTTCATGTGTAAGGAAAAGCTTCCTGTTGTTTGATTCTGAAGTTTACAGTTCCAAGAGAATAAGTTCAGAAATGAATTTCACCAAAAGTTAATATTCTGACATATCTTGTAACAGTATATCCAGTAATCAGAGTATTTAATCAGCTTCTTTCTGCCCATCTGATGGTCAACTTCATATCATAAGAAGACAGAAGTTGCAAATATATGCTCCTATTCTGCTGAGATAGACCCATTAATGATGTCCATGCCCTAAACCCTGCAATCTGTGACTATGTTGCCTTACATGGGAAAGGAACTCTGCAGAAGTGCTTAAGGATCCTGAAATGGGGAGATTTTCTTGATCATCTGGGTGGTGGTCCCGTGTAATCAATGTAATTACAAACAGATTTTATAAAGTAAGAGAGGGAAGTGGTAGCATCACAGAGAGATTTGAAGATGTTATGTTTCTGTTTTTGAAGGTGGAGGAAGGAGCACGAGCTAAGAAATGCAGGTGGCCTCTAGAAGCTGGGACAAAGGAATAGATTCTCCCCAAGAAGCTCCAGAAGAAACACACCCTGCCAACACCTTGATTTTAGCCCACTGAAGCCCACTTCAGACTTCTGACCTCCAGAACTGTGAGATAATAAATTGGTGTTGTTTTAAGCTGTTTCCTAAAAGCAAAACAAGAATATTTTAGATTCAAAGCAACACAATATAAAAAATATCCACTGTCTGAATAGTAGCAGATCATCAGAAGAGGGCAATGTGAGCAAAGTTTTTTTGTGAATGAATAGAGTATTCAGGTTTAGTACATCAGAAACATTAAATTTCAATTCATGAAGTAAAAGACTAACTGGAGTACATCTCTAGATCAGAAACAAAAGTATAAAGAGACAAAAATGATGAGAATAAATATGAAGAAAATGAGGCAAAGGCAATATGTCCCTTTTAAGGTGATAATAGAACTCATGAATAGAATCTAGAACAAAAAAATCATAGCAAAAATGGTTTCTGAACTGAAAATGACATGGTTCAAGAAATTTAAGAGAAGCTTGATTATCTACCCATATTCAGAACACATTTAAAATTACCTTACAAATTTCCAAGTAAATTAAAAATAAGTACAGCTTATGTTAACTTTAAGTCTCTTCCCACAGGATTAGCTTCTGGAAAACAGTAAAATAAAACCTGCTACCCGTAACATCTTTATGTAACCATGTTAATTTTTGTGGATGAAACGTATAGCAAGGTGTTTTAGATGTTTATAGAAATAAAAATAGATTTTTCTATCAAGTTATCCTTCCTAGATAGATGCCCTTCAATTAGTGAATCAAAGTTTAGAATCTATGTTGAGTTGTAAATCAAAGAGACTGATGATAAATATTTAAGCCAAAAAAAGCCAATGAAATTACTTAAGTAACTATGGAATTTGGAGCTAGAGTTAAATGCATAAAAGTTATGTGAAAAAAATCTGTATGTTGGAAAGAGTTTTAAAAAATACAGATTTATATCCCCTGAATTACACTACAGAAAACCAGGAAAACTGCAGGGGTGTGAGATATAGTAGATAAATGAATATAAAAAGAAAATAGATGCTCCTTAAATAATAATAAACTTTTAAAATCTGCTGGTTTTATTTCAAAAATTAGGCAAATATAATTTTAAGAATTTTTACGTAAATATAATTTTAAAGTATTTAAAAACACAAGATAACCACTAATTCAATTAAGAATTGAATACATACCATGTAAATTATTGCAGAAGTTAAGACAAAACATATTTAGTTTATATAGCCCTCTAAAATATAGAATGAGAAAATGAAAAAAAAAAAAAGTTCTTTAAACAAGAAGCATACCACATGAAGATAATAAAGTCCAAGCTAAAATGAGCCCTTTGGGAAACCTCCTGCCCTGTTGGTGGGAATGTAAATTGATACAGCCACTATGGAGAACAGTATGGAGGTTCCTTAAAAAACTAAAAATAGAACTACCGTACAACCCAGCAATCTCACTACTAGGCATATACCCTGAGAAAACCATAATTCAAAAAGAGTCATGTACCACAATGTTCATTGCAGCTCTATTTACAATAGCCAGGACATGGAAGCAACATAAGTGTCCATCGACAGATAAATGGATAAAGAAGATGTGGCACATATATACAATGGAATATTACTCAGCCATAAAAAGAAAAGAAATTGCGTTATTTGTAGTGAGGTGGATGAACCTAGAGTCTGTCATACAGAGTGACATAAGCCTGAAAGATAAAAATAAATACCGTATGCTAAAATATATATATGGAACCTAAAAATATATGGTTCTGATGAAGCTAGGGGCAGGATAGGAATAAAGACACAGATGTAGAGAATGGACTTGAGGACAAGGGGAAGGGGAAGGATAAGCTGGGACAAGGTGAGAGAGTAACGTTGACATATATACACTACCAAATGTAAAATAGCTAGCTAGTGCGAAGCAGCTTCATAGCACAGGGAGATCAGCTCTGTGCTTTGTGATCACCTAGAGGGGTGGGATAGGAAGGGTGGGAAAGAGGTGCAACGGGGAGGGGATATGGGGATATATGTATACATATAGCTGATTCACCTTGTTATACAGTAGAAACTAACACAACATTGTAAAGCAATTATACTCCAATAAAGATATTAAATAATAATAAATTTTTAATTAAAAAAATAAATAAAATGAGCCTGTTAAATCTTATTGTTTTCCAAATTATATACAAGGAGCAGCATAAAAGGGGAATTCTAGTAATTATATATTTTCAGACTCAGTCCTAAAATAAAATGTTAACTTTTCTCTCCATACACATCCTTTGGTTCTGTTCTTCATTTTCTCTGTCCATCTCTACTTCATGCTTCATTTAGTTTTTATGCATAAGTCTTGGCTCCTGGAGACATCATTTACAATGAGAGAAACATCCCCTCCATATAGCATGGCCTGACTTCTAGAGACCTCTAACCCATGTGTTGGTCCCAATAACAGTATTCCTACTCCTGGGAAGTAAATCAAAATATTTATAAAAAGTTGTTAAACTAAATATAAAATAAAACTCATTTAAAGACAACTCATATGAATTAAAATTTGGCTATATGCTGCAAAAAATTAAGATGCATGGTACAATATGATTGCAAATAAAGAGCTAGGTAAAGGTATATTTGGCAAACATAGATAGTGTCCCAAATACATTTCCAAGCTACGTTTCTGTAGCTTGTTTCACAGAATTTAGGTTTATTCAGCCCTTATTGAGATATTGTGTGGGCACTGGGTCTTATTGAACAAATTCCATTTGTCCTGGAGTAGGTATGATTGTTCTGAGGGTGACATTTAAGTCCTGGGTACTCAAATTCAGGTAAACTGATCTAGTTGCAAGAGAAAATGTAGGCCAATACAGGCTTTTATTTCTTTTTCCAATAAAGTTTGTATTCTTTTCCTACATAATTGGATGAGTCACTGATTTTACAGTTTGCAGTCTTCTCCCTACAGAGAGTAGAGCCTGAAGCATCCTAACATTCTCATCAGCAATTTTTGTTTCAAGCCTGGAATTTTAATTTGATGAAAGATGCACCAAGATGAAGAATCCTGCATCAAGTTTTTTTTTTGTTGTTTTTTTTTTTTTTTTTTTTGCTGTACGCGGGCCTCTCACTGTTGTGGCCTCTCCTGTTGCGGAGCACAGGCTCCAGACGCACAGGCTCAGCGGCCATGGCTCACGGGTCCAGCCACTCTGCAGCATGTGGGATCCTCCCGGACCAGGGCACGAACCTGTGTCCCCTGCATCGGCAGGCGGACTCTCAACCACTGCGCCACCAGGGAAGCCCCTGCATCAAGTTTTACATTGCAGAGAGAATCTCTTTTTTCTTTTAGACTAGAACCTTCATGTCTTGCTTTTCACTATGTGTGGAAGTACTTCAGAGCTTGCTGAGCTAGCCATCTAAGGCTAAGCAAATTTCTCTAACATGTAGAAAGCTCGTTTTTCCTTTTGACTCTGACATAGTACAGTTAGTGTTCACGGCTGCTACATAAATGGTTTGCAAAATCAATGAAAGCATTACAGGGCCAGAGTTAGCATGCACTTCTCCTGGTGACTCTGGAGGCATGTTACCTTCCAAATAAAGTCACCTTCCCAGCAGACACACCACAGCTCTTGTTTCGAACATCCCAGAGGCTGACGATCCCGACTGGCTAGTGACCCACAAAAAAATTGTACCACCCTGTTTATGAAAACTATCAATATGTAGCCTTTAATAAGTACTCCTGAGAGACGCAAGAGGGAAGAGATATGGGAACACATGTCTATGTATAACTGATTCACTTTGTTGTAAAGCAGAAACTAACACACCATTGTAAAGCAATTATACTCCAATAAAGATGTTAATTAAAAAAAGTACTCCTATTAGTTAATTACTCAGGGGTTTCATTTCTACCCAACAAGTACCAAATATTTAAATTAACATCCTTGATTTTTAATAATAGAAGATTGATTAAGGATCTATTTTCAATTTTGAAAAATATTCAGAAGATTCCATAAGGAAAAGAGATGAGATAATATAAATAATAGACCAATCACCCACAGTGAATTTATGAAGTAGATAGTGGGATAAACCTGGATAATGGAGTTTTTATGAATACACTAGTCACAAGACGGAGAAAATATATAACCAATGGCTCTCTCTAATTCAGTTCTTCTTTTAATCTTTTCATATCTTCTAGAATTGTGGGTCAATACTTTGAATAAACAGTGAGACCGTACATTGTGTTAAAGTGACCTAAACCATGAACAATCAGTTTTATTTCAGTCAGAGATCATGCTTGGACATGCCAGCTAGCAGAATGGCAAAGCCTGTCACAGCAAGGAGAGGATAAAGATAAGCTCTTCCAGGACTTTCTGGGCTAAAAAATAAAATATCTTGTGAATCTTTCTCTGAATCTGAATAAAAAAGTGAATCCCTAACCAGTCCTTGCCTGTCCTCTTGTGAAGATGGCTGAGAAACACAATAAAAGAGGGACCATTAAGGCCTGGGTCAGAGTTTGAGATTCACATCCTTCTCATATATTATTTCAGTTGGATGTTTTGTTTTCTGTGGTTTTCAGAACTGATACTAGAACACTGAAGCACTTTCCAAACTACTATGTTGTAAAGGCCAAGAGTTTTAGAAACATTCTGACACAAACTAAAAAGCCATGATGTATTGAGAGTGTTATGGGTCTCATTAGATAGGCATCAGATGAGTGCAAGGCATGAGGCTTGCAGGATGGGGATATCCAGCTTACTAGCTGCTCTGAGTATTTTGGTTAAGCTGAATCTGTAATACAGAATCTATTGTGTGTGGATGCAATAAATGCAGTGAATGTGAAAAGAGAGTATTATTACAAAATTATTTTCTGTTGCAACATACATGCACACACATGGATTCATGTGCACACACGCACACACAAACACACACACACATTCACAAGCAGTGTTTACATATCTTCTGAATTCAGTTCCCTCCTAAGAATTCCCAAAGATGCTTACCTCATTATTTTTCACCTGGACTTTTGCAATAGCCTTTAAAATTATTTCTTCATTCTTTGTTCACCTTCCACAATATGCAAATGTGACTGTCATTAGACATAGATTTAATCATGTCACAAAATCTTCAAAACAAAATCTACATTCATAACTATGGTATATTTAAGCCAGATTAAGACATTTTGCTGCCTCTAGTTGGTAATTAATTTATCACTGCTTGAAACCAATAGTCTTTCAATACTTGTTCCTCTATTATTTATGGATGAGGCTGAGCATCCATGTGAAAAGGGGCAGAAGAAATCACTCAGCCTCCCTCCAACTGTCATGCACAATTCAGCTCTGGTTCCAACTTGCTTAACTTGTTTTGCCAAATGAAAGTCACATTAGCAGTCTGATCTTTCTTAAGAGGGAGTTAGGATACTCCTACCTTATTATGTAGCAATTCCACTCCTACATGTTTGCCAAAGAAAATAAAAACATATGTCCATGAAAAAGAAATTCACAAAAAATTATTTATAATATAATTACCCCAAACTCGAAAAAAAGCACTAATGTGTTTCAGCAGGAAAATGAATAAATTGTCCTACATTCACACAATGGAATTCTACTCAGTAATAGAAAAGAGCAAATAACTGTTACGCACAGAAACATGGATGAACTTCAAAAATGGTATGTTAAGTGAAAGATACTAGACCAAAAAATTCCATACTACATACATTCTTTTATATGAAAACTAAATACAGGCAGAACTAATCTATGGTGAAAGAACAGATAGTGTGCAGGAGAGAGAATTAACTAGAAGGGGTATATGGAAATTTCTGGAAGATGGAGATATTCTATATCTTGTTTCTTTATGGGAGATGATTTCAGAGGCATATACAATTGTCAAAGTCTATCCAACTGAATGCATAAGCGGCATGCACTTTATTTTATGTTAATTTTATCTCAGTAAATAAGGTAGTTATGAGCCATCTCATCTTTTGTTGTTTGAACCTATTCCTCTGTGGTACCATCCCTTGTCACAAGTAGCCAATAAGTTTTCTTTGCTAACACATTCAGAATTTTTTCTGAGATGTATCACAGTAAATATGCTTTCCTCTATATTATTAACTTTCTCATAAATTATTAGCACCCAGTGATTTTATGCAGCTCAATATAAATAAATGCATTCAACAAGTACTCAGCTGGGGTGGTACTAATTTGGGCTCCATATCTGAGGATACTGACAAACTTATCCCACTCTGGTATTCTAGCTTCCTCTTCTGAAACTGCTCAGTAGAAAGCCTATATTCATTTCAGCTGCAAAGAACAGCTGATAATTTCCTGGATGTATCTTGCAATTTATCTAGTGTTGCATAGTGGTTACAGAACATAGCTGCCTGAGTTTGAATCTTTCCTTTCACATTTACTACCTAAGTGAATTTTGCTAAACTACATAACTGGTCTATGCCTCATCTTAATTTATGTAAATTGGGCATATATATCCAACTCATAGGATTTTATGAGTATTAAATGAGTATGTGTGTGGCTTAGAATAGAGCCTGATATATAGTACAATGTGTTAGTTATTAATATGTTAATATTATTATTAGCACTTCAGACATTTGCACTTTTTTTCATTTATTATTTTATTACTTATTATTTTCCTTCTCATTTGATTTATTTTTTTAAATTAATATCTGGGATTTTTTTAACATCTTTAAGGGAGTATAATTAGTTTACAATGGTGTGTTAGTTTCTGCTTTATAACAAAGTGAATCAGCTATACATATACATATATCCCCATATCTTCTCCCTCTCATGTCTCCCTCCCACCCTCCCTATCCCACCCCTGTATGTGGTCATAAAGCAACAAGCTGATCTCCCTATGCTATGCGGCTGCTTCCCACTAGCTATCGATTTTACATTTGGTAGTGTATATATGTCCATGCCACTCTCTCACTTCGTCCCAGTTTACCCTTGCCCCTCCCCATGTCCTCAAGTTCATTCTCTACATCTGCATCTTTATTCCTGTCCTGGCTCTAGGTTCTTCAGAACCTTTTCTTTGTTTTTTTTTTTTTAAATTCCATATATATGTGTTAGCATACAGTATTTGTTTTTCTTTCTGACTTACTTCACTCTGTATGACAGACTCTAGGTTCACCCACCTTACTACAAATAACTCAGTTTCGTTAAGTTTTATGGCTGAGTAATATTTTATTGTATATATGTGCCACATCTTCTTTATCCATTCATCTGTCGATGGACACTTACTTAGGTTGCTTCCATGTCCTGGCTATTGTAAATAGAGCTTCAACAAACATTGTGGTACATGCTTATTTTTGAATTATGGTTTTCTCAGGGTATATGCCCAGTAGTAGGATTGCTGGGTCATATGGTAGTTCTATTTTTACTTTTTTAAGGAACCTCCATAGGGTTCTCCATAGTGGCTGCACCAATTTACATTCCCACCAACAGTGCAAGAGTGTTCCTTTTTCTCCACACCCTCGCCAGAATTTATTGTTTGTAGATTTTTTGATGATGGTCATTCTGACTGGTGTGAGGTGATACCTCTTTGTAGTTTTGATTTGCATTTCTCTAATGATTAGTGATGTTGAGCATGCTTTCATGTGTTTGTTGGCAATCTATATACCTTCTTTGGAGAAATGTCTATTTAGGTCCTCTGCCCATTTCTGAATTGGGTTGTTTGTTTGGCTTTTTTTTGATATTGAGCTGCGTGAGCTGCTTGTAAATTTTGGAGATTAATGCTTTGTCATTTGCTTCATTTGTAAATAGTTTCTCCCATTCTGAGGGTTGTCTATTCGTCTTGTTTATAGTTTCCTTTGCTGTGCAAAAGTTTTATTAGGTCATATTTGATTTTTTTTTGCTTGTTTTTATTTCCATTTCTTTAGGAGGTAGGTCAAAAAGGATCTTCCCGTGATTTATGTTACAGAGTGTTCTGCCCATGTTTTCCTCTAAGAGTTTTATACTGTCTGGTTTTAAATTTAAGTCTTTTAACCATTTTGAGTTGATTTTTGTGTATGGTGTTACGGAATGTTCTAACTTCATTCTTTTACATGTAGCTGCCCACTTTTCCCAGCACCACTTATTGAAGAGGCTGTCTTTTCTCTATTGTAATTCTTGCCTCCTTTATCAAAAATATGTGCGTGGGTTTATCCCTGGGCTTTCTATCCTGTTCCATTGATCTATATTGATGTTTTTGTGCTGGTACCATACTGTCTTGATTACTGTACCTTTGTAGTAGAGTCTGAAGTGAAGGAGCCTGATTCCTCCAGCTCCATTTTTCTTTCTCAGGCTTGCTTTGGCTATTCAGTGTCTTTTGTGTTTCCATACAAACTGTGAAATTTCTTGTTCTAGTTCTGTGAAAAATGCCTTTGGTAGTTTGATAGGGATTGCAATGTATCTGTACATTGCTTTGGGTAGTATAGTCATTTTCACAATGTTGATTCTTCACAATGGTATATCTCTCCATCTGTTTGTATCATCTTTAATTTCTATCACCAGTGTCTTATAGTTTTCTGCAAACAGAACTTTTGTTTCCTTAGGTAGGTTCAGTCCTAGGTATTTTATTCTTTTTGTTGCAATAGTAAATGGGAGCATTTCCTTAATTTCTCTTTCAGATATTTCATCAGTACTGTATGAGAATGCAAGAGATTTCTGTGCATTAATTTTGTATCCTACTATTTTACCAAATTCATTGATTAGTTCTAGTAGTTTTCTGGTAGCATCTTTAGGATTCTCTATGTATAGTATCATATCTGCAAACAGTGACAACTTTAATTCTTCTTTTCTGGCTTGGATTTCTTTTATTTCTTTTTCTTCTCTGACTGCTGTGGCTAAAACTTCCCAAACTATGTTGACTAATAGTGGTGAGAGTGGACAACCTTGTCTTATTCCTGATCTTAGAGGAAATGGTTTCAGTTTTTCACCATTGGCAACAATGCTGGCTGTGGGTTTGTCATATATGACCTTTATTATGTTGAGGAAAGTTCCCTCTATGCTTACTTTCTGGAGGATTTTTATCATAAATGGGTGTTGAAAGCTTTTTCTGCATCTATTGAGATGAACATATGGTTTTTCTCCTTCAATTTGTTAATATGCTTTATTACATTGATTGATTTGCATGTATTTAAGAATACTTGCATTCCTGGGATAAACCCCACTTGATCATGGTGTATGATCCTTTTAATGTGCTGTTGGATTCTGTTTGCTAGTAATTTGTTGAGAATTTTTGCGTCTATGATCATCAGTGATATTGGCCTGTTGTTTTCTTTTTTGTGACATCTTTGTCTGGTTTTGGTATCAGGGTGATGGTGGCCTCGTAGAATGAGTTTGGGAGTGTTCTCTCCTCTGCTACAGTTTAGAAGAGTTTGAGAAGGTTAGGTGTTAGCTCTTCTCTAAATGTTTTATAGAATTTGCCTGTGAAGCCATCTGGTCCTGTGTTTTTGTTTGTTGGAAGATATTTAACCACAGTCTCAATTTCAGTGCTTGTGATTGGTCTGTTCATATTTCTTCCTGGTTCAGTCTCAGAAGGTTGTGCTTTTCTAAGAATTTGTCCATTTCTCCCAGGATGTCCATTTTATTGGCATATACTTGCTTGTAGTAATTTCTCATGATCCTTTATATTTCTGCAGTGTTAGTTGTTACTTCTTTTTCATTTCTAATTCTGTTGATTTGAGTCTTCTCCCTTTTTTCGTTGATGAGTTCAGCTAATGGTTTATCAAATTTGTTTATCTTCTCAAAGAACCAGCTTTTAGTTTTATTGATCTTTGCTAATGTTTCCTTCATTTCTTTTTCATTTATTTCTGATCTGATCTTTCTGATTTCTTTCCTTCTGCTAAATTTGGAGTATTTTTTTTCTTCTTTCTCTAATTGGTTTAGGTGTAACATTAGGTTGTTGTTTGAGATTTTTCTTGTTTCTTGAGGTAGGATTGTATTGCTATAAACTTCCCTCTTAGAACTGCTTTTTCTGCATCCCATAGGTTTTGGGGAGTCTTGTTTTCGTTGTCATTCATTTCAAGGTATTTTTTTATTTCCTCTTTGATTTCTTCAGTGATCCCTTGGTTATTTAGTAGTGTATTATTTGGCCTCTATGTGTTTTTATTTTTTACGGATTTGTTTCCTGTAATTGGTATCTAGTCTCATAGCCTTGTGGTTGGAAAAGATACTTGACATGATTTCAATTTTCTTAAATTTACCAAGGCTTGATTTTTCACCCAAGATATGATCTATCCTGAAGAGTGTTCCATGAGCACTTGAGAAGAAAGTGTATTCTGTTTATTGGGGATGGAATATCTTATAAATATCAATTAAGTTCATCTTGTTTAATGTGTCATTTAAAGCTTGTGTTTCCTTATTTATTTCATTTTGGATAATCTATCCATTGGTGAAAGTGGGTGTTAAAGTCCCCTACTATGATTGTGTTACTGTCAATTTCCCCTTTATGGCTGTTAGCATTTGCCTTATGTATTGAGGTACTCCTATGATGGATGCCTAAATGTTTACAACTGTTATATCTTCTTCTTGGATTGATCCCTTGATCATCATGTAGTGTCCTTCTGTGTTTCTTGTAATAGTCTTTATTTTAAAGTCTACTTTGTCTGATATGAGAATTGCTACTCCAGCTTGCTTTTGATTTCCTTTTGCATGGAATATCTTTTGCCATCCCCTCACTTTCAGTCTGTATGTGTCCCTAGGTCTGAAGTGGGTGTCTTTTAGGTAACATATATATGGGTCTTGTTTTTGTATCCATTCAGCCAGTCTATGTCTTTTGGTTGGAGCATTTAATCCATTTACATTTAAGGTACTTATAGATATGTATGTTCATATTACCATTTTCTTAATTGTTTTGGGTTTGTTATTGTAGGTCTTTTCCTTCTCTTATGTTTCCTGCCTAGAGAAGTTCCTTTAGCATTTGTTGTAGAGCTGGTTTGGTGGTGCTGAATTCTCTCAGCTTTTGTTTGTCTGTAAAGATTTTAATTTCTCTGTTGAATCTGAATGAGATCCTTGCTGGGTAGAGCAATCTTGGTTGTAGGTTTTAACCTTTCATCACTTTAAATATGTCCTGCCACTCACATCTGGCTTGCACAGTTTCTGTTGAGAGATCAGCTGTTAACCTTATGGGGATTCCCTTGTAGGTCATTTGTTGTTTTTTCCCTTGCTGTTTTTAATATTTTTTCTTTGTATTTAATTTTTGATAGCTTGATTAATATGTGTCTTGCTATGTTTCTCTTTGGATTTATCCTATATGGGACTCTCTGTGCTTCCTGGAGTTCACTGACTATTTCCTTTCCCATATTAGGGAAGTTTTCAACTATAATCTCTTAAAATATTTTCTCAGTCCCTTTCTTTTTCTCTTCTTTTTCTGGCACCCCTGCTATGATTCAAATGTTGGTGCATTTAACATTGTCCCAGAGGTCTCTGAGACTGTCTTCAATTCTTTTCATTCTTTTTTCTTTATCCTGATCTGTGGTAGTTATTTTCACTATTTTATCTTCCAGGTCACTTATCCTTTCTTCTGCCTCAGTTATTCTATTATTGATTCCTTCTAGAGAATTTTTCAATCATTTCTTGTGTTGTTCATCATTGTTTTTTTGCTCTTTAGTTCTTCTAGTTCCTTGTTAAACGTTTCTTGTATTTTCTGCATTCTATTTCCAAGATTTTGGATCATGTTTACTCTCATTACTCCAAATTCTGTTTCAGGTAGACTGCCCATTTCCTCTTCATTTGTTTGTTCTGGTGGGTTTTTACCTTGCTCCTTCATCTGCCCTGTGTTTCTCTGTCTTCTAATTTTTCTTAACTTAATGTGTTTGAGGTCTCCTTTTTGCAGGCTGCAGGTTTGTAGGTCCCGTTGTTTTTGGTGTCTGCCCGCAGTGCGTTAAGTTTGGTTCAGTCGGTTGTGTAGGCTTCCTGGTGGAGGGGTTGGTGCCTCTGTTCTGGTGGATGAGACTGGATCTTACCTTTCTGGTGGGCAGGACTGCATCCGGTGGTGTGTTTTGGGGTGTCTGTGACCTTATTATGATTCTAGCAGCCTTTCTGCTAATAGGTGAGGTTATGTTCCTGTCTTGCTAGTTGTTTGGCATAGGGTGTCCTGCACTGTAGCTTGCTGGTCGTTGAGTGGAGCTGGGTCTTAGCATTGAGATGGAGTTCTCTGGGAGAGCTTTTGCCATTTGATATTACATGTAGCTGGTACATCTTTGTTGGACAGATGTCCTGAACTCAGCTCTCCCACCTCAGAGGCCCCAGCCTGACACATGGCCGGAACACCAAGACCCTGTCAGACACACAGCTCAGAAGAAAAGGGAGAAGAAAGAAAGAAAAAAAGAAAGAAAGAAAGAAAGAAAGAAAGAAAGAAAGAAAGAAAGAAAATAAACTTATTAAAATAACAAAATTTGAAAAATGTAAAAGTAATTAAAAAGAGAAAGAAAGAAGAGAGCAACCAAACCAAAAAACAAATCCACAAATGATAGCATGTGCTAAAAACTATGCTAAAAACAAACAAACAAAAGAAACAGACAGAATCCTAGGACAAATGGTAAAAGCAAAGCTATACAGACAAAATCACACAAAGAGGCATACACACACACACTCACACAAAGAGAAAAAGGAAAAAAAATATATCTATATATATTTTAAAAAAAGGAAGAGAGCAACCAAATCAATAAACAAATCTACCAATATTGATAAACTAAATACTAAAGTAAGAGAAACATAAAACCAGAAACAAATTAGATGCAGAAAGCAAACCTCAAGGCTCCAGTTTCTTCCAAAGTCCTCTGTCTCAATTTTGGGATGATTTGTTGTGTATTGAGGTATTCCAGAGATATAGGGTGTTGATTGTGGAGATTTAATCCGCTGCTCCTGAGGCTGCTGGGAGAGATTTCCATTTCTCTTCTTTGTTCACACATCTCCCGAGGTTCAGCTTTGGATTTGGACCTGCTTCTGCGTGTAGGTCACCTGAGGGCGTCTGTTCTTTGCTCAGACAGGATGGGGTTAAAGGAGCAGCTGATTTGGGGGCTCTGGCTCACTCAGGCCTGGAGGAGGGAGGGGTGCAGATGTGGGGTGAGCCTGTAGTGGCAGAGGCCTGCGTGATATTGCAACAGCCTGAGGTACGCCGTGCGTTCTCCCGGGGAAGTTGTCCCTGGATCCCGGGACCCTGACAGTGGCGGGCTGCACAGGCTCCCGGGAGGGGAGGTGTGGATAGTGACCTGGGCTTGCACACAGGTTTCTTGGTGGCTGCAGCAGCAGGCTTAGCATCACATGCCCGTCTCTGGGGTCCGCACTGATAGCCACGGCTTGTGCCCGTCTCTAGAGCTCGTTTAGGCGGCGCTCCTCTCTGGCTGGTGAGTACTGGTTGGCACCGATCCTCTGTGTGGGAATCTCTCCACTTTGCCCTCTGCACACCTGTTGCTGCACTCTCCTCCGTGGTTCTAAAGCTTCCCCCACCCCGCCACCCCTGTCTCTGCCCGCGAAGGGGCTTCCTAGTGTGTGGAAACTTTTCCTCCTTCACAGCTCCCTCCCAGAGGTGCAGGTCCTGTCCCTATTCTTTTGTCTGTTTTTCTTTTTTCTTTGCCCTTCCCAAGTACGTGGTGAGTTTCTTGCCTTTTGAAAAGTCTGAGGTCTTCTGCCAGCGTTCAGTAAGTGTTCTGTAGGAGTTGTTCCACACGTAGATGTATTTCTGATGTATTTGTGGGCAGGAAGGTGATCTCGATGTCTTACTCCTCCGCCTACTTGAAGGTTTTACTTTTACAACATTTACTTTGTTGTAAAGAATTTTCTCCTTGACTCGGACTTCCTTAAAAAAGGAATTTACTTGTGTTTGTAAAAGTTAAATTAGCATGGGACATGGAATCATATAAATGGAATCATATTCAAGGAAAGTGTTTTGAGTTTTTCATAATTAATTGTTTCCATTTCATGACAACATTATTATGAAAACTGATGTTCTGTTTCCTGGAGTTTTGTCCACATTAAGCCTCATGCTAAGATTGTCCACTTATTTCTTGCATTTTATTTTATCAGCATTGTTATGGCACAGATGAGTAAATAAAATGCTTGGTGAATATCTGCTTTGTCACTCTGGCAGCTATTTCCGCAATCTTTCAACACTCCTCTTTCCTTCAACACTCACAGAAGATGCCATGCTTCCCAGAGGCAATAGAATCCACTTGGTAGAAACATTCTCAAGTCTTTGTAGTCCCACCTATGCGTATACCTACTTTCCTGCCTATCCTTGCTTGCATCCTTCCCCCTCATAGTGGAAAATGTTATCCTTCTGTGTTCCAGATGCCATCTGCTCACAACTTTTTCAAGGACCTCAGTCTAGAGATTTCTCCTCTATCTGCTTTCTCCCCTCCATTTCTCTCATGTATTGTCAACTTCTTCTTCTCTACATATTTTGTTGTTTAGTTTAAGAATATTTATTTTGCAGTATAACAACTAAACATCTTAGTTGTAAAAATTTCACATGAACATTTATAGTAAATTTTTGGATTGCCTGTTCCTTTTCGTTCCTTTTTTTGTGTAACAATTTTATTGTGATGTAATTCACTTACCAGCTATTTGAAGTACACAGTTCAATGCTTTTTAGTAGATTCACAGAACTCTGCGACAATCTCCACAATTTTAGAAAATTCTTGTCACACCCAAAAGAAACCCTGTTCCCATTAAAAATCACTCTCTATGTTTCCTCAATATCTCACCGCCAGCCTTAGGCAACCATTAATCTTTCAGCCTCCACAGTTTTGCCTATTTTGGACATTTCATGTAGTAAAGAGAATTATATTTTAAAAGTTCTTTAAAGAATTCTAATATGGCTTCTTTTATTTCTCATAATGTTTTCTAGATTCATCTATATTATAGCACATATCAGTACTTTTTATTGCTGAATATTCCATTATATGCATTTTCCACATTTAATTTATTCCATTCGTCAGTTATGGACATTTGAGTTGTTTCTACTTTTTGGCTATTATGACTAATACTGCTAATATGCTATGTGTACATAAATATTTGTGTGGACATATGTTTTCATTTCCCTTGGGTGAAGAAGTAGGATGTCCAGTAGGAGCTGGATCATACTGTAATTTCCTTGGCTCAAATTTTTGCCTCTTAAATACATAGTCTTCCTTCAAAATCCAACTGCATTTTCACTTTTCCTCTCTACCACGAACAGTGAGTAAATCATTCCATCTTATCTGCTTTTATAACGTTTCATACATAAATATGTTGAGTGTTTTATTATTGTTGTTATAATTATGAGTTTATAAATCTATCTCCCCACTCATTGTGAGAGTTTCTGTGGAAGGAAAGAAATTTTATTCATCTTTTTTTCTCCAGCTACTAACTCATAGTTCTCAATAGATGGTCAACTAAGAATTCAGGCATGAATGAACAATTTGTGGCTTATTCCAGTTTAATAATTCAATTCAACAGCATTACATATTGTGGGTCAGGCATTGTACTGTGCCTTGAAGATGAGTAAAAAGAGGCTCCTGGTCATGAGGGCAAAAACAGAGAAAAATGCACAGGAAGGTTTCCTGCAGACACCCTGCACACGTTGGCTCAAAAGCCCATGCCCTTTCTCCTGATTGCTCAGCCTCACAGTGTCTGTGCTCTGCTGGAAAGGAGATGGGGAGAAAGCCAGGGAACCAGACAGGAATGTTGGAGCAGGAGCTTGCCTGCTGAGTGGAAACTGAAAGGTGATAACAGTCAGAGGCCCAAAGTAGACAGATGAGCAGGAACCTAGGTTTTAGAATAGATACTATTTCAAATGTGATGAGATTTGTATTTATTTCAAAGGCCAAGGCAGCCCAGTATTATATCTAAAAGCAGACCACTAGCCAAAAGTGTTTTTAGCTAGACTGAAATATGGCGGAGAGGGCAGTGGGAAAAGGGGAGGCCAGTTTAAATCTGGAGATGTTGTTAAGTTATTTATTTATAATGTAACACATGTTGTTTGAGCAAATATCAATACAAAGGCCCACAGTGTGCTGGCCCTTGGGAAACGGGAGTAAGGAAACGTCCTGACTGATATACGCATACATATATATATGACATACATATGTGTATTATTTCCTCATTTGTAAGACACCATCACAAATTTAATATTAGTTTTTTTGGGGAAAAGCACTACGTTAAACATAAAAGTCAATTGTAAGATACATTCCAATATTTGAAATGTAATAATATGAAAAAAAAGTTGTGTTCTAAAATTGAGGAAACATTATACAATATACTAAACGTTATACCTATCTATAACATATTTATGTTATATAATATTCAAATAAACGAATCTGAATGATACTGAGTGCTAAGTGTTTTTCACATGTGATCTCATCCATTCCTCCCCACAACCAAACTACAGTAGGGAACACAGATGGAGCACGCACAATGTGCTCTTATATTTTCTATGCAATCTTACCAACAACTCTACCAGGTAGGTACTATACTGTGAGAAAACAAAGACAAAGTTATTCCCCAAGGTCACTGAATAACTAGCCCACAGACATGGAGTGAGTGGGTGAGCCAAAATTTCAACCCACGCAATATGTGTGTCTGTGCTTTAATTGTAAGACAATACCACTTCCTACATAAGGCAGATTTTATCCTTATTTTACAAATGAAGAAACTGGAGGTCAGAGAGAGTGATATGATATTCATAAGTAGTTCATAAGAATTTTAAAAGAAATTAAACCTGTTTTTTTACTATTTTATTGAGATATAATTGACTTACAATATAACTTACAATATAAGTTTAAGGTATACAGCATAATGATTTGACTTATCATGAAATAATTGTCGCAATGTTTAGTGAACATCCATCATATATAGATGTAACATTAGAGAAATAAACTTTTTTTTCCTTGTGATGAAAACTCAGGATTAACTCTCTTAACAACGCTCATATATAACGTACAACAGTATTAATTATATTTATCATGTTGTATATTACTTTCCTGGAACCAATTTATCTTATAACTGGAAGACTGTACCCTTCGGCTACCTTCATCCTATTCCGCTTTTCCCTATCCTACCCCCACCTCTGGTAGCCACAAATCTGATCTCTTTTTCTATGAGTTTCTTTGCTTGTTTTTGAAGTATAATTGATCTACAACACAATGTTAGTTCCTCGTACACAACATAGTGATTCAATATTTCTACACATTTCAAAATGATCACCATGATAAATCTAGGTACCGTAAGCTAAACTTGATTTTAACCCAAACCCGTGGGTTCTAATATCTGTAATTTTTTGCTATATTTTTGCCATACCATCAAGCTTTTCTGAATGAGTAGATTGGTAAATATGCTCATATAAAAATTAGTTTTGTTTTAAATGTCTCTTGGCAACATATATTCTTAAGTAAATATCTGTTGTGTATCTTCAAGGTTAGGCTCTGTTGCTCTGGGGATATATTTAGGAATGAGAATTTTGCATGACACCTCTCATATCACACTTGAAGGAATTTGGGGACAATCTCTGTCCTGAAACACATTGCCCTTTAATGTTAAGCTATGTGTCATTAGTACAGACTAGCATGTTAGGCTTATATAAATGAATAGGTAACCTTTTAGCCCTTAGCCTATACTGCATTTTAAAGTGCTTCATATATTTATTATTTATCACAACACTTATTTTTAAAAATTACAAAATATTCATTATTATCACAAAAGCACACTTGATTTGTTGATTTGAATGGGTTGCAAGAAGAGCTTGAGAATATTTACTAGTGGCCATCCTTTTGTGTATAGAAATTCATGTGAAACACCCTCACTCTTGAGCTTCCAAACATTCCCAAGCTATAAAAATAAAAACAGAGCAAAAGTTCTTTTTAAAAGTGACATGAAGTCATTATTTAGAAAATGTTCTGACCTTGGACATTTAAACTCTTTGCTTCCTTTATTCTCTTTTGCTCACTATTGGAATAGCATGCTTTGTCTTGAGTGTTAGTTTCTAGCTTTCACAGAAACTTTTCTTGAAGTCATGAAGAAAAATGTACATTTTACTGACAGTCAAAGGGAAAATGTCTCGATACCATAACAGCATACTGAAAGGAAATAGAAAAAATAATCCAGGATATTTTTAAGAGATTCATTTTTGGGTTCAGGTAAAGGATTACATAGAATTAATGCCTTCTAGTTTTCTTTTCTCTGGAATGTATAAAAAAGATGTATTAGTTTCCCATTGTTGCTGTTAACTACACCTTACAGCTCTTTCCTTCCATTCCATTATGAAACCCTCTGCTGTGTTTAAAACCATCCACCTCTGGCTTTAATTTATGTTCAATTTACTAAAAAAAATGTATTTTTTTATGAAATATCTTTTTTTTTCAAACCTGATATGTTTTCCTCATATCAAAAGACATGGAGAGGGAACTAAGAAAAACATTGTTATCCTTTGGTACATTAGTTATCTGTTGCTGAGGAATATACTACCATAAATTTAGCATCTTACAACAAAACACATTTAAGTATCTCACAGTTTCCATGGATCAGGAGTCTGACACAGTTTTCTGCTTCAGGGCCTCACAGATTGCAATCAAGTTGTCAGGAGGGCTGGAATCTCATCTGAGGCTCAGGGTTCTCTTTCAAGCTCATATGATTGTGGCTGTTGGCAGAATTCAGTTCCTTGGAGCTGAAGACCTGAAACGCTAGGTTCCTATAGATTGCCCACAGTTCCCTGCCATGTGACCCTCTCTATAGGTGGTTTACAACACAGCAGTGTGCTTCCTCAAGGTCAGCAGGAGAGCAGACTGAGTCTGCTTGGAGTCATAATGTGTATAGATAATGTGCTATAATCATGGGAGTACTATCCTTACCTTTACAGTACAATATAATCACAAGAGTGACAGCCCATCCCAGTTTCTATATTCTATTGGTTCAAAACAAGTCACATGTCCCACTCACACCCAAGGGGAATGGATTACACAAAAGAATGGTAATAAATAGCCTGACTCCATTTTTGATGTTTTATTGCATACAACTTTTATGCTTCACCCTTCCTTCTTCCCCTTCTGCTCACATCTGAGCAAGTGATAGCAAAGTCCTTCCTCTTTGGGGCCTGTGGGAAAGTCACATCACACAAGCCCTGTCTACATGTAAGTACACTGACCTCAGTACCCGGTCTAACTACCATAACAACCCCAAATCAAATTCCTTTCCCTGCTCTGTGAGGCCATTGTCAGACCAGGCCAAGACACCTGTCTTGCTCTCCTACAAAGCCTCGTTATGTGAGTGATACATATTTTCATACCCTCTGGTGTAAGTATGACATCATCATTCTTGACTTCTGAACCAGATTTCAGGTGCAGGGTCCAACTGTTTCTGCAGAGTGTTTACAACAGGCATAAACACCAGGGAATGGGGATCACTGACAGTCACCCTGGGGTCTATGTACCGCACCAGCTTTTGATGCTGCAGCAGGAAAAATGCATAGTCCCTCTAATTTGAAGCTTCTTTAGAGCTTCTGTTATGGGAGGTATAGAAACCATGTTACAGGAGATTCTGCCTTGCCATTATAAAAATAGGTTGGATAACTATAGATATAAGAAAAACAACACTTCTGATATTCCATATTTTCAGACATCAGTAGGCATAATCACAAACTTGATTATATGCGCAATTGACAAAGAATATTTTGAAAATGAAAAGGTGAGAAATGTTTAAATATTGAATGAGCATGAAATATGTGTGTATGTATACATATATACATGTCCTCAGCTGTACCTGGTCATAGGAAAAGTCCAAATGGTCATAGGGAAAGTCCAAATGGATCCTGATTAGTTCTGCATTGGTCAGGAAGTGAAGTGTTTTTTAAACTCCCATCTCCTCACCAGGTTTCGAAGACCTCCAATTTTCATTCAGTTAAACTTCCAGTATGTTTTCCATTTGTCTATAGACAATGGGTCAGTAAGGAGGAGGGGGAACACATATTGGAGAATAGCTAGTAATGAACTCTTTCAGCTTTGCTCCCCAGTACTTGTAATAGAAAAGTCCAACCTTGTCCTCTCCTTGGTGGAATCAGACCTCCCTACTCTTCCTCTCTAGGTATAGTCCTCCTTTCCCACTGTCCTTGCTTTACTAATCTTTGACTACCAAAAATATACCTCCATTAGTACATAGGTGTGTCATTCTGACTTGTACTTGTACACGTATCTTTTTGAGTCTTTTTCTATTTCAGTGTAGGGTTAGGGAAGTAAAAATAGCTCCCAGCTTAATAATAGAGAGTAGAAGAGAGGGGCAAAAACTCAGAAGAAGCAGAAATTAATATTTTGAGCTATAACTCTGCCTCCAGAAATAGATTTGTTTGTTTTAAGTTAGATGCTCTTCCTCAACCAATAATAAGATGCATTAGTTAAATATACATAAACACAGTATTTTTAATATAACAACTTTGTGGGGAGCTTATTGTGGCAGGGAATATGTTTCTTTCTTCTGTATAATTATTACAGTGTTCATAATGATGCCTGGCAATGAAGGCACTCAATAAATACAGATTTAATTGAGCTTTATATGCTATACTTAATAACAAATAGTTTAATTAGAACAGAGGTTCTCACTTATGCTAACATACTATTATTCTTTATCCTTTGACTTGTGAAATAAATTTATTGTACAAATCTTAAAACTGCTTTTATTTTCCCCCCAAAATAAAAAATATGTGCTTTTGGTAGGGTATAGGAGCTGCAATAGGTTAATTTTTATCCTTTCGTTACTAATTGATTAACATGGCATACTGACTTGTGACTCTGCCACTCAATATTCAGCTTTTCTTTCTTTGTTGCAAAGTTGTATCATTTAGCTGTTGCTGCATAACAAACCATCTCAAGACTTGGTTACTTAAAATAATAATTATTAAATCTCATATGTCACAAGGCTGTGTGCTGGTTGATCTTGACTATGCTTGCTCATATTTCTACAAGTTAATTCTACTTCCTGTGTCTGTCATCTTCCTCTTAAGCCCTGAGGGTCAGTCCAAGCACGTTCTTCTTGCATTATGACAGAGTCTATAAAGAGCAAGATTTCTCAAATTCAACTGTATTTCTATTTTAGATTGAATAATTCCTTCTTTTGGAAAGTTGTCATGTCCATTACAGGATGTTTACGAGCATCACTGGCCTCTACTCACTAGATGCCAGTAGAATCCCCCAAATCGTGACAACTAATAATGTTTCCAGAAATTGCCAAATTCCCCTGGGAGAAAAATTTCCCCAGGTGAGAACCACTTCTCTAGCAGCAGAAATGTGCAAGGCTTCGTGAGTCCTGTGCTTGGAGCTGCACACCATCACTTCTACTTCATTCTATTGGCCAAAACAAGTTAGATGGAGAACGAAGCAAGAGGAAGGGCAGACCAACTTGCTCATGGCAAAGTTACATGGGAAGGGGTATGAATACAGGTAGATTGGAAGAACTGGCTGTTAAAACAGTAAATGTACCTTAGCAGTTATAAGTTCAGGAATTTTGCTCTAGTATAGACTCTCTTCCAAGCCCATAATGTTTTCCATAATTTTCGATCTTATTAGAACAAATTTCCAGGACTTGGATCCTGTGCTATGACTAATTCTCTTTTGGTCTGATTGTTTGCAATATCTACAAGACATAATAAGTAGAACATAAATAAAATAACATTACCTCTTTTATACTTTACATATTAGGTTTTTCCAATATAACACAAAAAGCAGTCCAATCTAAAAATTATTTTCTTTTAACTGAGGTATAGTTGATCTACAATGTTGTGTTAGTTTCTGGTGTACAGCAAAGTGATTCATTATGTATATATTCATATATATTATTTTTCATATTATTTTCCATTGTGGTTTATTACAGGATATTGAATATAGTTCCTTGTGCTATACAGGAGGACCTTGTTGTTTATCTATTTTATATATAGTCGCTTGTATCTGCTAATCCCAAACTCCTAGTTTATCCCTCTCCCACCCCTTGCCCCTTTGGTAACCATAAGTTTGTTTTCTATCTGTGAATCTATTTCTATTTTATAAATAAGTTCATTTGTGTCTTTTTAAAAAGATTCCACATACAAGCAATATCATATGATATTTGTCTTTGCCTGACTTACTTCACTTAGTACGATAATCTCTAGGTCCATCCATGTTGCTGCAAATGGCATTATTTCATGCTTTTTTATGGCTGAGCTGTATTCCATTGTTTATATATACCACAACTTTATCCATTCATCTGTCACTGGACATTTAGATTGCTTCCATGTCTTGGGTATTGTAAATAGTGCTGCTATGAACATTGGGGCACACGTATCTTTTCGAATTAGCATTTTCTCCACATATATGCCCAGGAGTGGGATTGCTGGTAACTCTACTTTTAGTTTTTTAAGGAACCTCCATACTGTTTTCCATAGTGGCTGCAGCAATTTACATTCCCACCAACAGTGTAAGAGGGTTCCCTTTTCTCCACACCCTCTCCAGCATTTTTATTTGTAGAATTTTTAATGATGGCCATTCTGACTGGTGTGGTTTTTTGTTTTGTTTTGTTTATTTTTGGCTGCGTTGGGTCTTCATTGCTTCACACGGGCTTTCTCTAGTTGCAGGGAGCAGGGGCTACTCTTCGTTGCGGTGTGCAGGCTTCTCATTGCGGAGCACAGGCTCTAGGTGAGGGTACAGGTGCTCAGTAGTTGTGGTTCACGGGCTCTAGAGCTCAGGCTCAGTAGTTGTGGCGCATGGGCTTTGTTGTTCCGCAGCATGTGGGATCTTCCCAGACCAGGGCTCAAACCCATGTGCCCTGCATTGGCAGGCAGATTCTTAACCACCGCGCCACCAGGAAAGTACCTCAGTGTAGTTTTGATCAATCTAAAAATTATTTATACTGCAATATTAAGTTCTATAAATGATAATAGTTATTCCTCACTTTAAAAAGGTATATTCAGGGACTCTCTGAAATTCAGCTTATTCAGCCAACGAGTATATTAGACTGGATCATATGAAACTGCCAATACTGAGCAGAGTTTTTTAACCTTCAAACATAGCAATTTTATATGATTCAATATGACATATAATAATATCAGTCCCGCAATGGTTTTTAGAGTATTAAAAGAGTCGATATTAGTTGATTGTGAATCAAACCAAGACATACAGTGGTAAATAAACAGAGAAATACAGAAATCCATGATATTCATACAGAACAATCTCTAAATCAAGGCACAACAGTATTTTTCAGGAAACATCTGCTCTTTTTTAATAGCTTTGATCAAATTCCGAATTTTAAAAAATAAGATCACAAAAATTAGAGTTACGACAATGGTTGGAGGTGGTGAGGAGAGGGAAAAAGGATAAAAGAGAGAAAAGAAAATTTTCTTCAGAAAGAGAACAAAAAGTAGCACAAAAGAGATTAAAAATGAATTCAAGGTCTGTTATTCTGAAATATTCCTGTGGAGGAAAAATGAATCTATTGTGTTTTGTTTTGTTTTAATTCTCTAAAGCAATCAGAGAAATTAACACAAAGATTAAAATGTTTTCTTTTGAAGCTGGATAAAAGGTGAGTCATCCTTCGAGACAAGTTTCCTAAAAAGAGAATTTGAAAGGAATGAAGTGATAAAAATACAGAGTGAGCACAAGTTTTTATTAAATTTTTGTTAATTATAAGAGAAGACTGTTTAGTAGTGAGACAGTTGGCCACTGTGTTTTTATACTCACTTTGTGATGAATATAAACAATATCTTTCTTTAAAAAGCAGTAAAAAGTAAACACTGTAATTCTTAGATTAGAGGTTCCAAAACCAAATTAATCATCAGAATTACTAGGGATGCTTTCTTAAAATAAAAAATAAAGCACAGAGACCCCACCCAACTGACAAACTTAGAATCTGGGCTTGAGGTTCAAGAATATGGTTAAGAAGCTCCACAATTCATTTTTATCACTTAAGTTTGAAAAATCTCAGTTAAAACTAGTGTTATTTTTTATTTATTTAAATTAATTGTGTTTCCACACATGAGAGTCCAAGTCTTTTTTCAGATTCTTATGCCTAGTTGCTCTTTAGTGTTCAACAGGTGACACTTTGTCTTCTCTGTGCTCCGAGGTTCTGTCTGACATTAGGTTAGTAACTATTAATCTTCTAGGTTGCCATAACAAAATACAACAGTGTGAGTGGCTTAAACAGAAATTTATTTTCTAACAGCTCTGGAGGCAGGAAGTCAGGTCAGTGTGGCAGCATGGTTGGTTTCTGGTGAGAGGTCTCTTCCTGCTGGTAGATAGCCAGTTTCTCACTATATCCTCACATGACCCTTTCTCTGTGCAGGTGGAGAGAGAGAGAGAGCCTGAGCTCTTTGGTGTCTTTTTTTCTATAAGAACACTAATCCTATGGGATCTCATCTCACCCTTCTGATCTCATATAAACTTAATTACTTCCCTAGAGGCCCCATCTATTAATACAACCACACTGGGAGTTAACACTTCAACATATGAACTTGTAGGGAGATACAAATATTCAGGCCATAATAATAACCAATTACTTTACTCAAAAGAATCAAACTTAGCTCGTTTCTAGATGTGTTTAAGAGTATCACCTATGATGAAGGAAACAACCTTAAATGAAACGGGCTGTGTTTACATCTTTTTTCTAAAATGCACAGATATCCAGAACATTGTATAATGCCTAAAACATTCAATAAGTTGTTGTGTGTTACATAATTTTATTCTCTTTAAAGGACCAAGGAGAATACTTACGATGTCCTCCCTTAAACATTGGCTTTGTTCTCTGGCTTCATCTGCTGCAGAACCCTAAACATCTTTCAAAGGCAGGAGCTTGGAGGAGTTATTGTGTTCCTGATGGAAGAATCTGAAGAAAGGGTGTGTGGAGAGGTATATGCTTCTGGAGCAGTCGCCAATTTACAAAGACAAGTTTTTTACAAGTAGTTTACAAAGACAAGTTATTGATTTTTTTCTCTTGGAGAAAGAAAAGCTATAGTAAAAAAAAAAATCAGGAACATTCATGCTATGCTCCTGATTAATTCCAAATCAGACTGAATAAGAAAGATTGGATCTTGGTTAGTTAGTTGAGGCAAAGACAAAAAAATCCTAACTTTAGTCCTAGCAATTTCTAGGATTAATTTAAGGAAAGTAATCAGACATGAGATCAAAGATATAGGTAAAGCATGTTCATCAAAGAGCTATCTCCTCCATCATTTCATTTTCCTTTCTCAGCTTCTTTCTGAGTTTTGTCAGTCCTCAGAGTTAGGTTTTTTCCCTCTCCTCTTGACTTATGGGTTTTAAAAATAGAAAAATAAAAATTGAAATATCTAAAGTACCAATAAAGGGAGAATAATGAGTTAAATAATAGTATATTCAGACCATGGGACACATTACAGTCAATAAAAGTGGTAATTACAAGAAATTTTAATGACATAAAAATATTCCCTATATAATAGTAGTGAAAACAGCAAATACAGAACTGTACTTAGTATTGTGGTAATTTTACCTAAATATAAATAGATAAATAAACAACATTCTAGTAAGTAGATTAAATATATACTCATACAAAAAAGATCAGAATGAAATATAATTTTAAACTTTACCTGTTCTAATTTCTGGATGGTGAACTTAAGAATCATTTTTATTTTTCTCCTTTTGTTTTTTTTTAATTTTTATTCTAATTATTTGGTAATAAATTTTATTACATTTATTATCAGGACAAAAATGTTTTTAAGGAATAAAAATGAAACAGAACATAAATGAAAGAGTCATAGTGTTGCTCCTTCCAAAACTTGGGTAGATGCGATGAATGTTAAACCTACATGCATCTATTGACTTTTCTCTATGGTAAATTAACATCTAACACTCATAAATCTGAACTTCCTACACTCTAAATTCTTCATCATTCTTGAAGATTTCTTCATCTTGAGACAACAGATCTGGTTTAAAGTGTTAAGAGTATAAGAACAACAGCTTTCTGTCCCCCATTTCTTTAAGATCAGCTTTGAACGTCTGCAGTCGGCAGAGCCTGCAGAAGAGATAAATGGCTCCATTAAAGAAATGACCTACTTCAAGAGAAATGTTGGGAGTGGAGATACAGCCATGGGAGCCATTGGCTAGAGATAGTAGTTAAGAACAAGAGACAGGTACAATAAGCCAAAGAAAGCCCACAAGACAAGAAGAGAGGACAAAGAAACAAACCCTGAGAACTGCCAATGCTCAGAAGGGCTGAGAAAGAAAAATAAAATGATAGAGGAGATTGCAAAATTAATCAAGTAGGGGGCAAAACAGGCAAGAAAGGTGAAGAGGAGAAGCCAGAAATAGTTTTCTTCAGGAGGGAATTGTGAGCAGATGAAAGTGAAGAGAGAAGGGCATTTCAGTTTGGGTAAGTGGTCTAAGCAGAAATAAGGCTATGAGTCCTTTTGGAGACAGACTTTAAAAACAGAAAGATAGGTTGGCAATCCAATTGTGAAAGATGTTGATTCCAGATTAAAAATATAAGGCTTTATTCTGCAGGCTGTAAGAGCTGAAATGTTTCATTTTAGTGAGTCTTGAAAGCTTGGATTTGATGAGAGAACAAAAGGTTTCCTTAATTCCACAACTCCCTTGTATGTATTAAGAATAAAGCTGAGAGGTCTAAGAATACAATTACTATAAGTAATACTCTACAGAGATATTGAGAAATGCCTTTCTGGTTTTTATGCTGAATCCAGCCTCTCTACACCAACACCAAATTAAATATTGGAGACAGAGTTTTGGGTGAAGTAGAAAAGAATAGCTTTATTGCTTTGCCAGGCAAAGGGGGCCACAGCGGGCTAATGCACTCAAAACTGTGTGTCCCGACCTGGAGGGGGTAGTGAGAAGTTTTATAGTATTGGTTCAAAGAGGGTGTGATCAGCTCATGAGTATTCTTCTGATTGGTTGGTGGTGAGGTAATTGGGAGTCAGCATCATCTACCTTCTGGCTCCAACCTGTCTGGGGTCTACATGCTTGTGGGCAGCATACAGTCCACCTCTCCACCTAGTGGGGATTTCAGTATCTGCAAAACAGCTCAAAGATATTGTTTTATTTATCCCTTGAGGGGGAACCAGGACCCTGTCCCAAGGCTGCGCTATTGCTTCTTGACTGCTCCTCCTTTGTCTCTGGTTCCTCTCCCCTCCCTGATTAGCAACTGTTTGAACTTGCCTGTTGGAACTCAGGGAAGGTCATGGAGGCTGAATGAAGCCTATTTCCTGTAATCAAGAAATGGGGGTCACAGAAAGACTTTTGTGCCCAGGAGCCCCACCAAGTCCTGCTGGGTTTCAGTTTGGCAGGAGCTTGAGAGAGACTTTGAAGCGATGCATTCATGTAAAGATATTGCCTGAGTCCCTGCAAAAGGGAGGAGAAAGCATGACAGAAAACTAACAGAGACTCCAAATAAGTTTAGAGAGAATCTAAGAACATTTTGGCAGTTTCCTTGCATCCCCACCTCTTCCAATATGGCACAAGAAGATGGTCTCTAGGGGAAGCTACCTGCACCAGCGCATCCTGGCCCACTGACTGTGTGCAGGTATCCAAATGGAACTCCCATGACACCAAGTGGAGTTCAGGGGTGTGAGGGGACTGGTAAATGCCAGGATGCCAGGGAGTGGGGACATCAACTAGATGGTTGAAGCAGGGACTGCAAATGTCAGCAACAAGTGCCAGTTAAACTGTCCAGAATTAAAGAAGATGGGACTACATCTCAGCAGACCACAGCAGAAGATGCAGGAACAGGAGGAATGGAGGCATTCTCTTCCCCTGTGGTTGATGCAGACCCAAAGGACAGCAGGAGGACAAGAGGCTCTTTCCCCACCATTGTAAGGATAGCTGACTTTCCACCCAAGCCTGGTTGCAATCATGGAAAAAGGGAGCGATGAAATCCTGGAGGAAAAAAAAAGTCCTGAAAGGGAGTTTAAATTGACTAAATACTTATCACAAAGAGAACTTTTTTTTTTTTTTTTTTTTTTTTGCGGTATGCAGGCCTGTCATTGCTGTGGCCTCTCCCGCTGCAGAGCACAGGCTCCGGACACGCAGGCCCAGCGGCCATGGCTCACGGGCCCAGCCACTCCGCGGCATGTGGGATCTTCCCGGACCGGGGCACGAACCCGCGTCCCCTGCATCGGCAGGCGGACTCCCAACCACTGCGCCACCAGGGAAGCCCCCAAAGAGAACTTTTAAATTAGACTGAGTTCTTTTTAAATGGCGAAGTTGAAATTTTCCTGCTTTGGGAAGGAAAGAAGCCTTAAGAATAAGATGAGATGAGATCAGTTATAGAAAATACAGAAAGTGGCAATTTCAATGGCCTTGATGTGAAATTATCATGACATGGACCAGACAAGGGTCAAAAGGAAGTATATTTTTTTTAAAAAAAGAATGGTTTTGAAGACCAAGGAAATGATACTTGGAATTAGGGAGTCCAATTTGAGAAGAATAATATTTTCTACTAAATATTATACTTAGTCTCAAACAGCTCAGTCTCTTTCAGCCATGTTACCTTTCCAAAGTTCATTGTAGATTTCTTGGAAGGATGAAATTACATTATGTAAAGCATTTGGAATAATAACTATAATATAGTAAGCACTCAATAAAAATAAGCTTCCATTAATATTACAGTTATCTCTTAATCACATGTTGATGAAAGTACAATTTAGTCAAAACATTGGACTTGAAGGAAGGAAAACTGAAGCTATCTACACAAGTGTGTAGCCTGCTACCAGGCATTTAACTTCTCTGTTCCTCAGTTTCATAATGAGTAGAAAGTAGTGGAGTAAATGCCATCACCATGGAGCTGAAATACCTGTATATATCCCTAGGGCAGTAGCCTGAGTGACAAGGCCATTAAATAAAACCAATCTTCATATTTAAGCATCATGTATATGAAACCTTCTAACTGCATCCATTTGCACATAACTGGAAGCAAATTAGAACTCTTCTGAGGAGCTTACTTTGCCAACAAAATCTCAGGCTTGGCTGTAACAGCTTTTTTGAACCCCTAAATCTATGCAACAGCTTTTTTGAGCCCCTAAATCTATCTCTAGGTCCCCCAAATTATACCCATGGGAGAGGCCTTAGAAAGGTGATTCACCAAGACATCCTCCGTCCTTTAAGCCCTCCTCAGAAGAATCAGTGGAAGGAAGGAGTAAACAGGAATCCTCCCCACAACTTCCTCCCAAAACATATAGAGTAGAAGAAGCCAAAGAAAACAAACTACAGACATTTCCTAGAGAGAACCAGGAGTTGCCAGATTACCTTTCTGATGTTGTTTGGTACCTGCCCAGATGTCCTTTACCAGGCCCAGTTGTTGTGCTGTTGGCTGCTAATGGCTGAGAGCTGCACCCTCCTCCAGAGACTTGCTCTTTGCCAATCAGAGCCCCCTGACTCAGAGATGTCTGGGTAGTTACCCAAAACCCTGCAGCTGAGTGGTGGCCAGCAGCTAAGGACTCACCGATACAAGTGTAAAAGCCCAACACCATTGCTTCAAGGAGGGACAACTCCCTGGTGCCATTCCTACTTGCAAACTCCCCATAGGATGAACTTGAGTCTCAAGTTAAACGCATCCCTTTGCCTAGCTTCTTCCGCCTTCCCCTCACACTTCCCTCATTTCCTTACAAGATTCTCTTGAGGATACTGTCTCAATAAATGACATGCATAAGAATCAACATCTCAGGCTCTGCTTCTAGTGAAACATACCTGATGTATTGCCAAGGAGCTTACATCACAACTGCAGCCAGTGAGACTTTACTATAGCTGCCCTGAAGGGTTTGGCATTTGCTGAGAAAAGTAGTCAATGTGTAGTTCACATTGTTCCTTTTCTGAATTGGAATTTTAACTGTAATTATGAAAGAACCATAAAATTATTATTTTATGTTGTGTATTGAATATATCAGAGGCAGGTGACTAGTCTTTTAGCTTATAAGTCACCAGACCATGAGATGCCTTTCATGGAATACTTCCTTGGGATGATGGTAAATAGATCCTACGTATGAGAAGATATCTATTGGTGTTGGGGAGCCAGATTGGTATAGAGTGAAAGATTTTGCTGTTGCCTACCCAATCCATTCTTCCATACTTTCTTACAAACAGCCTCTGATTCTTTTTGAAGTGACAATTCCTCTGTCCATAGAGAGGTATGTTCCCTGCTTCAGAGTAGCTAGGGGTCACAACATGGCTTAGTTCTGGATAATAAGATAGAAGCAGAAGTTACAGGACAAAGCTTCTGGGAAAACTTTAGAATTTGGAGAAACATAAATGATATAAGCCTTTACCCCATCTCCTTCTTGCTCCTGGAGAAGCAGTGAGAATATCCATCTTATACCAGAAGGTGACAATTATGAGATGAAAACCACATGTTAAGAGTGTGAAAAAAAAATTGTGGAGTCTATGATATCCACCTTTACTATTTAAGACACTCTATGGCAGATTTCTTCTACATCAAATACAACTTAATTCACAAGGTGTGTCAGAAGAAAAATGTTCAAAAGATATAATAAGGCAATTTACAAAAAAAATTTCAGTGCAGATTTTCAATAATTGATACAAATTTTAAAGTCTTATTTTGGGATAAGAGATTGGCAAAAGTTAATACAGAAAAGTACACAGTATCAGAAAACCTATGACAAAGCAGCTATTCATACATCCAGGAAGACACACTGATACATTTCTGAAGGAAGTTTTAGTAAATTGTCTATATGTAAAATGTGTACATGTCTGGTCAAGAAGTCAGTCTAAGTAAATGCATCTATATTTTCTCCCACACAACAGCTTCATAAAGGCATTGTAAAGTCAGTATTCACAAATGAATTGTGTAGGTAGAAAATTCAAAAGAATGATAAGCTACTAGAATTACTAAATTGTAAGGTCACTATTGATAAAAGCCAAAAAATGCAAAAAGTACATTAACAATAAAAAAGCCAAATTAAATTATGACATTTCATACAATGTAATAATATAACAAGGTGAATAAAACAACATATATTATAGTGTGATTTTCTCCCACAAACATAGCATCTAGTAAAAAGAGCTACATTCAGAGTACATACTCTGTGATTCCATTAAAATTAACCCAAAAGCAAACAAAATTAATCAATGGATTTGAAATTAGGATAGAGGAGAGGGGTTCTAGTTGTGATGCTGGTAATGTTCTACATATTGATCTAGGTACAATTCCATGGATATGTTCACTTTATGAAAATCCATTGAGTTAAAAAAATCTGTGCACATTTTTGTAACTATGTCATGCGTCCTTAAAATATTGATGTTAAAAAACATAGTAGCAAAGGGATATCCAAAAGATATAATACAAAACCACCACATGATGAAGTGAGGGTCCTCAGAAGATTAGGGAATTCAACAAATTTCTGCAGAAAGAAATCAAGTGGTGTCCAAGCCACATGAAGAAGTCACGTGCATCCGCTCCAGTTGACAGCTGCCCCTGAGCTTTCAGCTGACAGCCTGCATCAATTACCACCTTATTAATGATTTATTTTGAATTTCCAGCCCAACAGAGTCTTCAGATAACTACAATCCCAGCTGAGTCTGCTGCAACTCCATTAGAATCCCCAAGTGGGACCCACCTAACTAAAAGTGCTTCCAAAAATCCCAATTTACAAAGTCATGAGTAAAATTAAAAGGTTATTTTGAAGAACTAAGTTCTGGAGTAATTTGTTACATAATTATAGTAACTTAAAAAAGAAAAGCACCCTCAGTCCTAGTAATAGGAATCTCATATAGAGAGAAGAAAGAAAACTAGAGATGAAATTATTTTTAAAATAAAAACAATGATATGATAACATTCCCCAGTTTTCAAAGGAAACAACAGTTGTTAAATTGAAAGGACATGATTGATAAGCAAGTTAAATGAAAACAGATGTGAAATTTATGTATATACTTGTGAAATTTCAGGCATCAGTGTTTCCACCCCTGGAGCAATCAACTAAGCCAAGGGCCAGAGGGCAGAGCAAAGTCAGGTAGTTATCCCAGTTCCCCTCTACTGAAAAGTAACTGGTTAATTTTTTTAAATATTTTATGGTGTGGACACACACATTCACATATCAGGTTACTATGTATTCGTTTAAAATTATGATTTAGCCCTATATTTCTTGACCTAGAAAAATGGTCAAAATGTTTATTGAGAGAAAAAAGCAGATTACAGAAGAGCCTATGAAAAAAATTGTCAGGGAGTTTGCAAAAGAAAAGTCAACATTTGCTAGATAAGGTGATAAAACAAGGAGCAAATAGGCTTAGTGGTGAAAGAAAACAGTAGTGGTTAGGTGTGTGATAATTTTCTAGACTTGAATTGACAAGAAAGCATAGTGATAAGAAAAATGGACCAGATGGGTAAGTCAAGCCACTCCCCTATAACTACTTGTTGGAAACAAACATTAATTGGCTTAATTCTTCACACTCTTCAGGTATACATTAAGAATTCTAAATTTATTTTTTAAAGATGCAAATTATTTTATAACTATATACTATATTGAGTCAGAGATTAAACTGTTAATAGTACAAAAAGTTTCCTATTTTCTCATTTGTGCTGTTGAGTCTTTCTCTTGATAATAAGTTTCTGGGACACTCCATAATTTAAGTGAAACAAAAGAAAACAGAACAGAAATTAAAGGTTAAAAAAGCAAACAGATCAGGTGTTGTAATTTAAAATACTGTCTGATGTTTATAGTTTGTGAACTATATCAAAGTATGAGTATTGACCTCCCAACCTTATCTTTTTAATTAATTACTGCAGAAGCTCTCCTAACTGACCACCATTTAATTTGTCTTATAAACTAACATTTTCCATTTCTTATGTAAAACCTAAATACAGATGCTCACAGAACACAAAATACTCTCCAACCCTAAACTACACTTTTGTATGCCTGAACACTTCCTCTTGCAGTTTAATTGTATGCCTAATAAGAGTTTATCATATGCAGTTCCAAACCAGTTTGTCTGTTGTATTTGTATTATGATTACATTACTCAAGGAAATATTACACATACACATGAAATACAAGTACAAAAATAAGGGAGGAAATCTAGAAGGATCCTGCTCTGAGATTGATTGTGCTCAACTTTCAGAGAAATAATAATTGGATACTAGATAGTGAGTTATGGGATTGATTTATTCAAGAAAGATGCCACAGACCTATCACCACTGAGTCCATACTCATAGAAAATGCCTTTCAAAATATAGGCAAATAAATTTGCCCTTCTGTGTTTCAAATTTAAGCCAAAGGATGTTTTTGTATGTTCATCAGCTAGATGTCTAGGTTACACTGGAGTTACAATCTACAAATTTCAGTCATTTCAAACAACAGTTTATCACACATTCTATATATATATTACAATATGCCTAGAAGAAGTAGACTTTAAATATTTATGGATATCTCTGATGAACACCTGTGTTGAGTTTAGCCAACTGCAAAATTACAGTGCACACAAGACTACCCTCACTTCTAAAACTGATTGCAATTCAGTAGGATGGAGAGTCCCCCAACCACCTTCAGGTTAAATAACTCACTAGAAGGACTCAAGTAATTTACTAAATGCTGTTATATTCACAGTTATCATTACAGCAGGGAAAGGGTACAAGTTAATATAAGCCAAGGAAGAAGCACAGTGAAGAGTCCAAGAAAGGTAGCAAATGTGGAGTTTCTTCTATCCTCTCCCCAAGGAATCTTGAATGTAGTACTTTCCCAGCATTGATGCATGACAGTATGTACAGAGTATTGCCAGCCAGGAAGTATTTCCAACGCTGGACACCCAAGCCTTTAGTGTCCAGAGGTTTTATTGGGACTCTATCACATACCATCCATGTGGCTGTCCTTTAGTCTCCAGTCTCTCCTAGAGGCTCAGGCTGATACCTTTAGTCTTCAGTCCCTTCCTCAAGGAAGACAGACACTTCTATTAGGTAGGATGTCCCAGGAGACTAAAGATCACCTCCCAGCAGCCAAAGGCAAAGACCAGACCTGTCTTTGAGTTAACTTAATTCTTCACTGCACAAAACCATATTATAATTTCATATTTGACTGGGTTAATTGACCAAATATATGACCCAATTTCTTTGGATAAGAGGATTCCTGTTAAAATTAATTCATCCTAACTGACCTTTTAATATCAGCTGTTTATTGATTATCTCAACCATTTATGATTCACACAAAGTACACACAAAACATGCTTCTCTATCCTAGATGGGAAGGGTTGTTTGATAAAGGTAACTTCTGCACAGAAAGGAAAACTCTTCCAGGTAGCATCCTGTCTGGTAGATGTCTCTTGACCCTAAAAGCTGTGATTATCTTTGTTACAATTCTTACTTCTTGACTACAATTCAGAGAGCACATTACAGGGAAAGTAAAGTGATTCCTGAGTAAAAGTTATTTTAAAGATAATGCATTGAAAGAAGGAAGCTTTTAAATTGAGCATTGCATGAATCTGTGAAGAAGTAAATTAGAAGCCATAAAGAATTATGGTGGCTGGAAGCTCAGCATTCAAAATGTGAGCAATTACAGAGAGAAAAACTGAGACCTCTTTGCAATTCAAATAAAAGCCTTGATAAAAGCATAGCCAGATTGTCCACATGCCAATGAGTATATAGCTGTCATTTCTGTAGCAGTTCATAGGAATTAGGATTGGGGCATTTGGAGAAAGCTTCATAAACCATGTGTGACATAAGTATAGATTTTGAAAGAGATTTATAATTAAACGTACAGAAAGGAGGGAAAAAGACGTTCCAGACGAGGAGAGCATTACGATCCAAGACAAAGAGGTAAGTCGTGTCCAGGTATCTGTAAGAAATCTAATAGGCTTGGGTAAAAGGGAGAATCTTGCCTGGGGTTGGAGGGAGAAATAGCAGTTAGAGTTGGAAACAGTTACACAGGAACCCAATTGTGTAAGGTTAGCATAAAGTCTAGATTTTATCTATAAACTAAGGGAAACCCTGAAATTTGGGAAGATTAGGTGATGTGTGCAAAGAAGTATTTTAAAAATATTCTTTAAGCAGTAGTATAAGGGATAGATTGAAGTAGAGAAAGACTGCAAACCAGAAGATCACATGTTTTTCTCTTGGAAATGTTATTAGCTTCCACTCCTTATTTGCATGTTGCATAGATACATGTAGGAGAATTGAATTTCAAAGACATGATACTCTGGAATTCAAAAATGTAAATTTATTTTCTTCACCAAACTATTTTTATCATGTCTCCATCACACTCTTGGAGGCATATTTAATCCCAATTAGTGTTTATTCAGTCATTTCCATTGCAAAACTCAAAATCAGGATTCTCCTGCTCCCTTCATCTCCACAGAGCTAAGGCAGCCTGAAATATTAGCATAACATGGCTGGGAGAAGAGAAGGTGTATGTTTCATATTTAACCAGTGTCAGCTTTGATCCTTATAAGATGTAATCTTTGCTCATTGACACCTATCTTTACTGCCATCTACTGCTGAAGTCCCAGCTTCTTCATGGAGTCTGGCTCCTAGGGTCCATACACCACATTTATAGATGGTATCACCTCACCATTACCACGATGTCTTCTAGTTTTTACAGCTTTCTCAGTCTGAGCAATTGACAACTTCTGCATACTCTCCCATGCCATTTTGAGATGAAGGTGACACAGTTTGGGGGGTGGAGAAGTGGAGATAGCGGGTGTTGTCTCAGCATTACCCCCGATAAACATTCCCTGACTTGGGCATAATCTCAGCCTGGATTCTCCATCCTGACATACCAAGCTTGTGTGCAAATTTCTGTGTAAGGCTACTCCTTAGCAGGTGAAATACAGGCTCACTCTGTTCTCAAATATCTGCTAAACCCAACTAGGGTCTCTATCTCTTTTCCTCTAATTGGACTTAGGGAGTCCAATTGTCTCTTTCTAGCTGTTCACTTTATTGTCTTCCCTGAGCCATCAAAAATTATCTCCTTTATGATTATAAAATAGGCTCTTACAATATCATTCAATCTGTCCAACCATTTTTTTGATAGTATAAACTTTATTTTCTGAGAACTTCAGGCCTTTTGCAAATTCCCTTCAAACACTTTTCTCTATTGGTGAGACTTTTGCAGTTGAAGGTCTTGGAAGCAGACCAGAATGGTCAGGTAAGTAAATTCTGTAATTTGATCTCCAAGGGTTGAAAACTGGCTCCACAACTTACTATCAGTATGAAGTGATGCAAATTACATTAACTTGTCATTATAAAATGTAAGTTATAATTAACTACATTCGCTGGAATTTTATGAAGATTAACTCATTTAAGCATGTAAAAATCTTAAACCAGCATGTGGCACATACTATGTATTCAATAAAATTGAGTCATCTTTTTTTTTTTTCAGAGTATTGCATCAACTGTGGGTTTTTCAAAACTCTCTACATCAGAGCTTCTCAACCTCAGCACTACTGTCATTTAGGGTCAGATAGTTATTTGTTGTAGGAAGCTGCACTGTGCATTGTAGGGTGTTTAAAAACCTCCCTGGTCTTGACCTAGTAGGTTTCCTAGTGTGACAACCAAATAAATCTTTAGACCTTCCCAAACATCCCCAGAGGTGGGCAAACTCACCCTAGACTGAGAACCACTGCATTAAATGGAAGTCAAAAGCCAGAACTATGAATCATGCAAATATGAATGCTAGCAGAGGTGCCACAAGAGATACAAGGCACATTTATAAACCTGTGTTTTAGAATTCAAGAAGAAGTCAGAGGATCTGAAGACTAAAAGATGAAGCTTATATATTTCTTATGAAGTATCCCCTTCAGATTACAGTTCATACCTGAAAACTGAGATTTGAAAACTGGAAACTTGATGTTCTTTATTACAATTTTATACTATTTATTTAAGTCAAGAATATTATAATCATGTAGGCAAACAAAATAACTAGGCTATACAACCTTTTAATTCTGAGGTGGAGTTAAAAGATGGCCCAACCATAATTGGAGAAGTGAAATGGTCACATGATGAATTATCCACTACAAACAAATCCCATATAGAAACAAAAACTATAAATTAGAAAGTAACCAAAACCCAGCCCTGGAGTGTCACTGCACAATGTTAAGTTTCCAATCTTACTTGGTGCTGATTATCCTTAAACCAGGTGATATATGTACATTTTGAGTAGAGATCCTGTGAGGAAGCCAGTTGCAGGTGCCAGAAAAGATGTCCGCATATTTCAACAAATAGGAATGTTTTTAAAAATTAGATGCAAAGCTATGTTGTGCCCTTTTTTCACCAAAAGGATGGACAAAAAGCAAATGAGGAGGAATAAGGACATGTCCATATTTACTAAGGAGGTAGAGAGAGAAGTCACAAAGAAATTCTCCTCCTCAATCTTCCAAACAAGGAGATTAATTAGGAAAAGATAAAGAATTTCTGTTTGTTTTACTTCACTGAATTTCAGAGGCTTTTTCCAATTCATTGTACAATAAATCTAGAAAGACAGTAGAGAGAAGTTGGATCCAGAAATAATCCGTATATTGGAGAAAGTTCAAACAAGTCTCTTCAATCATCAGACGTATGATGTATGAGTGAGTGTCTCGTATAAGAGACTACAAGCCATGGTATAGACTGTGGTAAGCTAACTGATGCATGTACATCTAAAGGAGGCAACCACTACTCAGCTCCAACACTTTGCTGCTTTGTTGCAATACTTTATGAGTATCTCTAGATACTCAAAGTGTCTTAAGAGAAGCTGGAAATCTAGATTTCCATTTAAATTCTCCAACATTTTTTAATGATAGCAACATGTATATCTTTTTACAATATCTTAAGGACCAGGACTTCCCTGGTGGTTCAGTGGTTAAGAATCTGCCTTCCAATGAAGGGGACATGGGTTCAAGCCCTGGCTGGAGAATTAAGATCCCACATGCCACAGGGTAACTAAGCCCATGCACCCTAGAGCCCAGGCGCCACAGCTAGAGAGAAACCCGCGCACTGCAGTAAAATATCCCGCATACCACAACAAAGACCTGACGCAGCCAAGTAAATAAATAAGATATTTAAAAAAAGAAGATATCATAAGAACCAAGATAGCGAGAGCCAAATAAAACATGCTTGCAGACCAGATAGGCCTGTGGGTCATGAGTTCACAACCTCTGCTGCATGTGCTAAATAACCTCAAAGTCAACTAGCATTTTCTTATAAAGAATCAGTTATAAAATTCTACTTCTTTTCCACCTTTCAAATGTAACATAAAAACTTCTAGATATGCTTAAATATAACATTTTTTACTAATAAACTGGGATGTGCCCCTACCCTTCAATTATGAGTAAGGAATAGACATGTAAGAAAGTTATTTAAATAAATAAACAAGTAGATTTTCTTGCCAAATAAATAATTTTTAAAAGTTTCATCTATTTCTTCAAGTCAGGATATATAAGATTGTTTTTAGCTGCAAATAAAAATAACTAAGCAAACAAAATTAGTTTATATGAGACTTTCTCCTTCTGGCCAAGACGGGGTAACAAGAATGGCATTTTCCACCTTACCTGAAAAAATTTTAAAAATAGACAAATTATATGAAAGAGTGTTTTTTCAAGACAGTGGACCGCAGACAATAGTCAAAGACAGGTACATAGAAACTTTTGGGGTAGTAGATATGTCCATTATATTGATTATGTGATTTCAAAAATATGTAGAGATGTCAAAACTTGTCAAACTGCACACCTTAAAGTACAATTTATTGTATGTCAATTATACCTTAAAAACTGGTGTAACATTTTTATACATAATAAGGTAAATTTATTATCTCATGTTATAAGATGTCCCAAAATAGATCATCAGTTAAATCAGTATTCTAATATCAAGATTGCTCTTGATAACTGTAAGCTTCACTTCTCATTGTATTAGAATGACCACAGTACCTCCAGGCATTGTGTCCCTATACCACAAAGTCCAATGCAAAGAAAAAAGGGGACATATGCTGTCCTAAGTATCTTTTTAAAAGTAAAGATTACTTTCCTAAGAAACTTACCCTCACCTGTGATGGGTCAGGATTTTATGACATGAAATTCTAACAAAGACAATGGAAATATATATTGGTTTAGCATATATACTTCACTCCCTAAAATATATGGATCCCCCATATCTGAATAAAATCGGGGTTCTTATAACAAGGAAGGTGAATGTAAATGTCTTTGAGGAGGCCTGTCCCATCAGTGACTGCCTTAGTCATTAAGTGGCTCTTCAGTTAGGATTATTTCATCAGCTCCTTGGTGGGACTAAAAGAATTCCTTGTTGCTAATGAAAGATATATTTATTTTGAAACTCTGGGGGGAAATCTTGGGGTGGAACAGCCTTTGAAAACTCTTATTTATTCAAAATTATTTTAGTGGGATATAATGAATTTTAAGTAGCTTTTTTTCACACTTAAAGATGAATCAGTGCTTATACTATTTGCATATCCCCTGATGTCTAAAATTAATTAGAATTGTGTGATGCTTTAAAATATAAACAGACAATTACCTGAGGTACGTGAAAATGGAGCCAATGACAATTCACTTTTGGAATATTCTTTTAGGCATTGGATGCATCTGTCAGGCCAAAGTTCATAGCCAGGACAGATACAAAGAAAGTTAAGGTATGTTTTGGAAGGGATACATAAAACTACAAAAATTCCCCATTGAGAAAACTTGAAGAAAAAAAACAAGAAGGTTTGTCAGACAAATATTTAGAAAGCAAATAAATTCCAAAAATGGAAGATCTGAGAATTATTAACAATAATGATGGATGCCCTATCAAATCTGGGAACATTTCCCAGTTTTGGCACAAATCCTAGATTAGAAGCGGAGCAAATCTTTAATCCAGCTCATATGTCTGACATCAACAGAGCAGAAGACTAATACTACAAAGTCTCTGTGCTAAACCAAGTGGGCAGAGCCAGGAAGTTGGTATGTTACCAACTTCTGAAGACTAGGGTCATATCCATCATGTTAACTCGTTCATTCCCTGTATGGGACAAATAACATGGAAGATTCAGAAATCATCAGGTGACAAAAGGATCTAAAAAGACAGTACAAACTTCCAGTTATAAAATAAATAACAGAGATGAATTTTACAGCACAGGGAATATAGTCGATAATTTTGTAATAACTTTATATGGTGATGGTTGGTAACTAAATTTATCATGGTGATCATTTCATAATGTATAAGAATATCAAATCACTATGTTGTACACCAGAAACTAATATAATATTGTAAGTCAACTAACTTCAATAAAAAAGTAGCTTACCTAAAATAAATAAATAAAATCTAAAAATAGAATAAAAAGACCAATGTCAACACCTCTTCTATGTTAACAGATATGAAAACTTGACCAGGCCCCCCTGACTCCCTCTTCCCAAAGTAATAAATACTGAGGTATGGGGCTGGAGAACAAGATGACATACTACATGTCATTTTGACCACAGTAACCCCAACAAGTGGGTTTCTTTACTTTTGTACTCTTTTACTGTATAAAATAAAAACTGCTCTTTTAATTCCCAAAATGAAGATGTTGAATTAGAAAAGATATATCTGGATGAATGCTCTGATTCTGTACCTCTTTTTGCACTGCATTCTTCTTCATGCTATGTGATTGAGTGTCTATCTTTTCAGGGCATGTTAATTGGCCTGACAGATGAGGCTGCAGGTGGAGGTGAGTGGGTAATACACAGTGCCTATTGTGTAGAGATTTCCTTTTCAGATTTATTGCTACTCTATCCCCTTAAAAGAACTATAGTATTTCCAAACTTTAAGCAGTTTGGATGGAGAGGCATTGATTTAATATGTCCTTCAAAAGTTTAAGTACTTTAATTTGCTTATTAATCACTATACAGCACTCTGAAAACACCATGAGGACAGGAACCAGTAACTCTTTGATGATTAGAGATGAAATTATTTGCATTCCTAGATTCCCTATGTTGCTATCCTCAAGACACTTTCTAGTTTCCTGGTCAGAGGGTACAAATTCTTCTTTATATTCCAGTATTTCTCCTGCACAATTCTCATGTCTTCAAAATGCCTTCTGTCAAATGCAGACGTTATTGAAATGACTTATCAAGTGGGGCAGGAAAGGGGAGCTAGCATCTCAATGCTCATGCCTGGCTAACAAGAGTGTGCACATCAATTCCATCCACCTCTTTAATAATATAATTCACAATATCCCCTCCCCTCATGCTTTACCCCACGCTCTCCGTCTTGAGTTCACTGTTTCCGAAGAGAAGTCTATGTATCTCTCATCCATTCATCCTTCATCCTCTTCAAACGTCTTCCCTCCCTTACATATATGTGTTTGTGAAAATATGCCCTCAAATCATTCCTTGAATCTCATTCTTTATTTAAATGTTTATTGGAGTATAGTTGCTTTACAAGGTTGTGTTAGTTTCTACTGTGCAGCAAAGTGAATCAGCTATATGTATACATATATCCCCTCTCTTTTGGATTTCCTTCTCATGTAGGTCACCACAGAGCATTGAGGAGAGTTCCCTGTGCCATACAGTAGGTGCTCAATTTATATCTACTTTATACATAGTATCAATAGTATATATACGTCAATCCCAATCTCCCAATTCATCCCACTCCTGCCCCTTGGTATCCATATTTTTGTTCCCTATGCCTGTGTCTCTATTTCTGCTTTGTACATAAGATCGTTTATACCAATTTTTTCAGTTTCCACATATATGCGTTAATATACGATATTTGTTTTTCTCTTTCTGACTTACTTCACTCTGTATGACAGTCTCTAGGTCCATCCATGTCTCTACAAAAGACCCAATTTTGTTTCTTTTTATGGCTGAGTAATATTCCACTGTATATATGTACCACATCTTTATCCATTCATCTTTCAATGGACATTTAGGTTGCTTCCATAACCTGGCTATTGTAAATAGTGCTGCAATGAACATTGGGGTGCATGTGTCTTTTTGAATTATGGCTTTCTCTGGGTATATGCCCAGTAGTGGGATTGCTGAGTCATATGGTAGTTCTATTTTTAGTTTTATAAGGAACCTCCATACTGTTCTCCATAGTGACTGTATCAATTTACATTCCCACCAACAGTGCAAGAGGGTCCCCTTTTCTCCACACTCTCTCCAGCATTTGTTGTTTGTAGATTTTCTGATAGTACCCTTTCTAACTGGTGTGAGGTGATACCTCATTGTAGTTTTGATTTGCATTTCTCTAACAATTAGTGATGTTGAACATTTTTCATGTGCCTCTTGGCCATCTGTATGTCTTCTTTGAAGAAATGTCTATTTAGGTCTTCCACCCATTTTTTGATTGGTTTGTTTGTTTTTTGATATTGAGCTGTTTGTATATTTTGGAGATTAATCCTCGCCCATTGAGTTGTTTGCAAATATTTTCTCCCATTCTGAAGGTCGTCTTTTTGTCTTGTTTGTGGGTTCCTTTGCTGTGCAAAAGCTTTTAAGTTTCATTAGGTCCCATTTGTTTATTTTTGTTTTTATTTCCATTTCTCTAGGAGGTGGGTCAAAAAAGACCTTGCTGTGGTTTATGTCAAAGTGTGTTCTGCCTATGTTGTCCTCTAAGAGTTTTATAGTGTCTGGCCTTACATTTAGGTCTTTAATCCATTTTGAGTTTATTTTTGTATATGGTGTTAGGGAGTGTTCTAATTTCATTCTTTTACATGTAGCTGTCCAGTTTTCCCAGCACCACTTATTGAAGAGACTGTCTTTTCTCCATTGTATATTCTGGCCTCCTTTTTCATAGATTAGTTGATGATAGGAGTGTGGGCTTATCTCTGGGCTTTCTATGCTGTTCCACTGATCTGTATTTCTGGTTTCGTGCCAGTAGCATACTGTCTGGATTACTGTAGCTTTGTAAGAACATGCTATGCGTATAATGCATGGATATTTATTATTAAAAAATAAACATTTAAGAAATTCTAGGTATTCTACAAGACTACATGTAACTCTGTGTAATTAAAATTTTAACTAGTAACTTGTTTGGGAATTCACTGTTAAATCAGCTGGGACTGACATTCATTCTCCAGATATCCTCATCCCCATTGTTCATTGCTCATTATAAATGACCATCAACATAACTTTCAGTGGGATACTCATCAAGCCAGCTCTGCTCCAGTTGTTTAAAAAATGTAAATAATAAATTAAATTAAAAATAAATAATGAAAGGCAAAAACCTGCAATATTTCAGTTGCACACATCTTCAGCATTAAATTCATCCTAAAGATAAGTGTGATGCTATAAATCAATCCACAGTGCTAATCAAGCTCTAACTACTCCTAGAAACTACAACATTACAATCTTTCTTTTACATTTATTCTATAAGAGAGCAAGAGTAGGTGAGAACTCACTGTTTATTTGTGCATAAGATAGTTTCTATAAAGTTATGTAAGATAGTTTTTGTTACTATTCTTATGAAAGCATAGGAAAATGAAAAAGAAGAACATTCTCCTGAAGACAATATACATTTGAGGGCCTACTGTGTATCATAAATAATGTTTTACATATATTTTATATATGTATATGTACATACATATATATGTATATGTGTATTACATTATATATATTTATTTATGGTAATCTTTAATCTTCATAAGAAGACTGAAAGATAAGTAATATGCCCATTTTACAACTAGCAACCTGAAGCTCGGCAAGCTTAAGTAACCTACTCAAGTTCACATAAGCAGGAGTAGTAGAAGGATGCTTTCTGACTCTGGTCTGTCTCTTTCAAAGCCTACATGCTTTTTACTATATCATGGAAGAAGACATGATCTCTGGTGAAATTTATCAAGTGAAGATCATTTAAACATCTGCTCTACTAAAGTCATTCCACTGGAATTTGCCCAAATCCTGAGGTGACTCAGACCCTGGGGGTATTCAAAAGATTTTAGCTTTCTGCCAAATACATCTGAGTTAGAAACAACAAGCAAACAAAGGAAGAAACATCCTCAAGTATTGGGACTGAAATAATATCTAACAGCTCTAAGAATGGGTTAACCTGACTGCACATCAGACTATATGATACAAGTTATTTACAAAAAGAAGTAGCCTAAACTTCAAATAAAAGAAGGAACATCGTCATTATTAGATGCAAGTAGATATGATCCAAAATGATGTTTTTCCTTGCGAAAGAGAAGCTTAGCAACCTCTGCAGCCTCCTGGGTGTTTACCCACAATATGTTGGGGGAGGTAGGAAATTAACTAAATGTAAAACTCTATAAATCATCTTCTCCCAAATGACAAGCAGGAAAGCTAATTTACTCTATTTTTCTGCCAACGTAGAATGACCATCAACAACAAAATATCAAGTAGTACAAAAAAACTCCGAAAGAAAGATATCGTACAACATAGTTGCACTAAAGCCATAAGAAAAGCAACCACGATCAATGCAAAGAGATAATTAAAGCATTCTTTCAAATCATCATTAGTGACAGCTAAAACAACCTAGCTTCATTAGTAAACCACGAGGTATAGTCCAACTAATGGAACCCACTGGCAGCCTCAATAAATATTCCATTTCTGGGATCTTCTGGAGAGAAAACAGCTTAAGGACAGAGGAGGGGGAGAAATGCTTAATCAATGTCCTCTAAAGACCCTTGCTGCTTATAAAATTATAGATCAGTCTCTCATGTGTTGCTTAGGAGTCTCAGACAATGGAAGTAAACGGGAGAAAATATTCTTTCAAAGACACATCACTATTGTTGATTTTAAGCAACAGATCATAAAAGCAATCTGAACCACTGCAATTTTTTCCAAATGCATAAAAAACATCAGAGCTAATCAACTATCATATTGTCAAGCTCAATCATACACAATCCTATATTCACTATTTTAGCACTTCTCTTGTTATTTCAAACATTTACTTTGAAGTTAAAAAAGGGATAATATCCTTTTAAAGGGTGCTTAATGTATGGGTCTTTTAACAGAAGGGCATTTGCAAAAGAAGAAAAAGCATGAGGCATGATGAAGGTGAAATAACTGACTCACAGTCTCTTATCAAGTAGAGTTTTTAGTAGAAGAAAAGTTTTAAATTAAAGTTACAGTGACATAGTTCAGATTAGAAGGGCCTCCCTTACATCTCAAGTTCATTTCTCTTCTGAATCATCCAAAAATATTTAAATCTAGTGTATATTCATCTTATGTTATGGTCTTCCAGAAAAGACATAAAATAAAGCACTGCAATTAGTCTGAAAAATATGACAATCTCAATATCATTAAATATAAATGAGAATGAAAACCAGGCAGCATATGGCAAAACAAAAAGCTTTTCTAAAGTCAAAAAGTCAACAAAAAGGTAGGAATTCATATTCTCACATGGTCAGACATTAATTAATTTACTGATTTTAATACCTCTGGGAATATCCATTCTAGATTGAAATAGATCTGTGCTATTCACCCATCAAGAATAGATGTACATCTTATTCTTTTTAGGTTTCCACTGATTCTGATTTACACATGTTTAGTGAATAAAAAGTGTTGCAAAAGAATTTTTTCTAATACATAAAGTGTTCTGAAATCCCTGATATCTAGCAAGTTAGATAGCTCAGAAATCTGCTCCTGTATTTAGCAAACATAAAACATATGGTCTGTGATTTTTCTTCTACATACTTTGGAACAAAAGATTTTAAAGAACGTAGCTTAAATAAATTCTCTAAAATCACATTTTAAGTGATTCAGAAATTTGTGAAAAATAACCCAAATCTAACTGGTTTCAGATTTAATTTTAAATTAAAGAGTTTCATCAGACATAGAATAATCTCACATTAAACTTTTCAATCCTGATTAAAGTTGGCCAAACCTACGGACATAAAACCAAGAATTTACATTCAGTTTTAGTTGGCTTCCAGTACTATTAGATTTAAACTTCATAGTAAGGTTGTGCAGTAGACGTATTCTTTTTCTGTTGCTGTGTGACAAATTACCACAAATTCAGTATCCTACAATAATCTGCTTATTATCTCACAGTTTGAGAAGACTGGGAATGGTTATAATTAGATTCTTTGCTCAGGGTCTTGCCAGGCTGAAACCACGTGATGAGTGGAGCCGTGGGCTAATCCAGGCCTCAGGATCCTCTTCCAAACTTATTTAAGTTTTGTCCAGCCTTTTGTTCCATACAGTTGTAGGACCAAGGTTCCTGCTACCTTGCTGGATGTCAACTTGGGACTGCTCTCAACTCCTGGAGACTACTCGCTATTACCTACCACGTAGCCTTTTCCAAAACATAGAAATTTGCTCCTTCAAGGGTAGCATAAGAATCTCCCTCACTTTGAATCTCTTTACCTCTTTTAAGGGTTCACCTGATTAGCTCAGGTTCATCCCAATAATCTCCCTTTTGGTTAACTCAAAGTCAACTGATTAGGGAGCTTAATTATATCTGCAAATCTCCTTCTGCCTTATAACGTAACATAATCATGGGAGTGATATGCCATCATATCCACAAGTCTTACCGATAGCAAAGGAGAAAAATTTTACAGAATGTGTGCACAGGGGTGGGAACATTAGAATTCTGTTACCATAGACGCTTGTAAGAATAACACTACCATAAAATGCTACTTTATATTTTGAAAAGTTAGACGTTTTGTTTTTTTGAAGTAATAGGGTTATTTCAATAGGATTTATTTATATACACAAGCAGTGTAAAATGTTACAATCCATTACCACAAGCCTCTGGATGTCTTATAATGTGGTGAAGCTCTGAGGTATTCCTGCTATGGAAATATGGTCATTCTCTCCCAAATGTAAGCATACTACTCAACCAGGAAAAAAGAAATCAATTTTGATTAGGTTAGCCTCTCCACAATGTAGCTCAACCACAGATTCTAAGGCTGTACACTCAAAATATCTCGATCTTGTGGTAGTCTGAGACAGATTACGGAAACTGTTAATAGGCTTAGTCCATTATGAAGTGGAAACTGGAATTCATAACACTCCTATAGATATGGTATCTGGTATGTGGTCCACTGCATCCCGAGCACTGCAATGGCTACTCATTTCCATGACTCCTTTACACTTGCCTAGTCAATATAACTGGATTTCTGGCACATTTCTTCAGTAGGACCTATGTCCTGCCTTTGAACAAGCTTGTTGGTGTGAACCTCTGACCACATGTCTCAGATTCTGCCAGGCCCTGCCATGGAGAACTGGGCATTCTCCTCCATGTCTTTGGTTGCTGGCCACAGACTGCTCCCGGGAGGTAGAATAAATAGGATCTAACTTCAAGTATCACCTCTTCTCTGGATTTCTGTTAACTTGTCCTCTTGGAATTGAACTTTCTTAGATGAAAATACCAATCAGAATAGCAAAAATAGTTGTGACTGATTTAGTGTCTACCATATGCCAGGCCTCAGATGGATATTTTACATTTATATAAGTCTTTCAACAATTTTTGCAGAATTATTAACTCCATTTTACTTATAAAAAGACTGTAGCTCAAAGAGATTTTGTAACTTACACTAGGCCACCTACTTGGTAGACATCAAAACTGGGATTAAAACCAAGGTCTAGTTACTACTAAACCCCATGTTTTTTCCTCTTTAATTAGAAGAAATATTTTTTGCCTCAGCTAAGCTACTTGTGAGGCTAAAAGAAAGTCTTATTAATAACTACAATTAATAAAAATTAGTTCAATTAATAACTATTACAATAATAATCAAAAACATAGCTGTAAGACAGACCTGTGCTAGGCCCATCAAAAGTACAATTTCTTTAACTTTAGCTAGAATACCCTATCCATTCTAGACCCTGATTCTATAGTTAGTTGCCACTTAGTAGCCAATCTAACAACTGGGGTGACTGCCCAAAGTGGGTTTCAGCTTTCTCTCCTTCCCCATTGATCAATGATACGTGGGTCACTGATGAATATAGATGCAAAAATCCTCAACAAAACACTAGCAAACAGAATCCAATAGCACATTAAAAGGATCATATATCAGGATCAAGTGGGATTTATCCCAGGAATGCAAAGATTCTTCAATATATGCAAATCAACCAATGTGATACACCATATTAACAAATTAAGGAACAAAAACCATATTATCATCTCAATAATGCAGAACAAGCTTTTTACAAAATTCAACACCCATTTATGATAAAAATTCTCCAGAAAGTGGGTATAGAGTAAACCTACCTCAACATAATATAGGCCATATACAACAAACCCACAGCAAACATCATTCTCAATGGTGAAAAACTGAAAGCATTTCCTCTAAGATCAGGAACAAAATAAGGATGTCCACTCTAACCACTATTATTCAACATAATTTTGGAAGTCCTGGCCATGGCAATCAGAGGAGAAAAAGAAATGAAAATAATACAAACTGGAAAAGAAGTAAAACTGTCACAGTTTGCAGATGACATGATACTATACATAGAAAATTCTAAAGATGCCACCAGAAAACTACTAGAGTTAATAAATGAATTTGGTAAAGTTGCAGGATACAAAATTAATGCAAGGAAATCTCTTGCATTCCTATACACTAACAACAAAAGTTCAGAAAGAGAAATTAGAGAAACAATACCATTCACCATTGCAACAGAAAGAATAAAATATCTAGGAATAAACCTAGTTAAGGAGGTAAAAGATCTATACTCAGAAAACTATGACACTGATGAAAGAAATCAAAGATGACACAAACAGATAGAGAGATATACCATGATCCTGGATTGGAAGACTCAATATTGTGAAAATGACTATACTACCCAAAGCAATCTACAGATTCAACGCAATCCCTACCAAATTACCAATGTCATTTTTCACAGAACTAGAACAAAAAAATCTTAAAATTTGTATGGAGATACAAAAGACCCTGAATACTCAAAGCAATCTTGAGAAAAGAAAAGCAGAGCTGGAGGAATCAGGCTCCTTTGCTTCAGACTGTACTGCAAAGCTACAGTAATCAAGACAATATGGTACTGGTACAAAAACAGAAATATAGATCAATGGAACAGGATAGAAAGCCCAGAGGTAAAAAAAAAAAAAAAACATGCATCTATGGTCACCTAATCTTTGACAAAGGAGGCTAGAATATACAATGGAGAAAAGATAGCCTCTTCAATAAGTGGTGCTGGGAAAACTGGACAGCTACATGTAAAAGAATGAAATTAGAACAATCCTTAACACCATACACAAAAATAAACTCAAAATGGACTAAAGACCTAAATGTAAGATTGGACACTATAAAACTCTTAGAGGAAAACATAGGAAGAACACTCTTTGACATAAACCACAGCAAAGTCTTTTTTAACCCACCTCCTACAGTAATGAGAATAAAAACAAAAATAAACAAATGGAACCTAATGAAACTTAAAAGCTCTTGCACAGAAAAGGAAACCATAAACAAGATGAATAAACAACCTTCAGAATGGGAGAAAACATTTGCAAACAAATTAACAGACAAGGGATTAATCTCCAAAGTATACAAACAGCTCATGCAGCTCAGTATCAAAAAAACAAACAATCCAATCAAAAAACGGGTGAAAGACCTCAAGAGACATTTCTCCAAAAAAGACATACAGATGGCCAAGAGCTCATGAAAAGATGTTCATTATTAATTATTAGAGAAAGGCAAATCAAAACTACAATGAGGCATCACCTCATACTGGTCAGAATGGCCATCATCAAAAAATCTACAAACAATAAATGCTGGAGAGGGTGTGGAGAAAAGGGAACCCTCTTGCACTGTTGGTGGGAATGTAAATTGATACAGCCACTATGGAGAACAGTATGGAGGTTCCTTATAAAACTAAGAATAGAATTACCATATGACCCAACAGTCCCACTACTGGGCGTATAACCAGAGAAAACCATAATTCAAAAAGAGTCATGTACCACAATGTTCATTGCAGCCAGGACATGGAAGCAACCTAAGTGTATATCAACAGATGAATGGATAAAGAAGATGTGGCACATATATATAATGGAATATTATTCAGCCATAAAAAGAAACGAAGTTGAGTTATTTGTAGTGAGGTGGATGGACCTAGAGACTGTCATACAGAGTGAAGTAAGTCAGAAAGAGAAAAACAAATACCATATGCTAACACATATATATGGAATCTTAAAAAAAAAAAAATGGTCATGAACAACCTAGGGGCAAGATGGGAATAAAGACATAGACCTACTAGAGAATGGACTTGAGGATATGGGGAGGGGGAAGGGTAAGCTGTGACTAAGTGAGAGAGTGGCATGGACATATATACACTACGTAATGTAAAATAGATAGCTAGTGCGAAGCAGTCTCATAGCACAGTGAGATCAGCTCGGTGCTTTGTGACCGCCTAGAGAGGTGGGATAGGGAGTGGGCGAGGGAGACGCAAGAGGGAAGAGATATGGGAACATATGTATATGTATAACTGATTCACTTTGTTATAAAGCAGAAACTAACACACCATTGTAAAGCAATTATACTCCAATAATGATGTTAAAAAAGAAAAAGAAGTTATAGGTGAGTAAGTAGGACCAAAGAACTTTATCAATATCTAGAATCTTATTCTGTCTCCATTTGGTTTCAAACAAAGATGTGATACATATATACAATGGAATAGTATTCAGCCATAAAAAGGAATGAAATTGGGTCTTTGTAGAGATATGGATGGACCTAGAGACTGTCATACAGAGTGAAGTTAGTCATGAAGAAAAAAACAAATATCATATATTAACACATGCATGTGGAATCTAGAAAAGTGGTACAGATGAACCTGTTTGCAAGGCAGAAGTAGAAACACAGACCTAGAGAACAAATGTACGGACACCAAGGAGGGAAGGTGGGGCAGGTGGTGGGATGAACTGTGAGATTGGACTTGACATATATACACTAATATGTATAAAATAGATAACTAAAGAGAGCCTGCTGTATAGCACAGGGAACTCTACTCAATGCTCTGTGGTGACCCAAAAGGGAAGGAAACCCAAAAAAGAGGGGATATATGTATTTTTAAAAAATGATAAATGAGTCATAGCATGCCTCAAGGGTATGCTTACCAAGCTATTTCATGTGAGTCCAACAAAAAGACACAAGTTTGAACTTCCTCGTTGAAAAGCCTGGCAAATCAGTTTCATATTTGTTAATATGTTTACATGTAGCTCCTCTTCTCTAATCATTAACAATATTTCTCAACTGCATCTTAGAGGAAGCTACAGAGTAACTGATATTTTCTCAATGAAATCTAATGACTAGTTTCTAGCACAGTGATTAACACAAAAGTGGTCTTTAAAATGTCTATGGAATGACAAGCATGGACATATACACAAATGTAATATTTTTGAATATACAGATGAAGGCACACACATGTAGATGTGTTTTATTTCTGACAAATTTTAAAATAATTTTTATATATTTTATTGAAGTATAGTTAATTTACAATGTTGTATTAGTTTCTGGTATACAGCAAAGTGATTCAGTTATACTTGCATATATTCTTTTTCATATTCTTTTCCATTATAGTTTATTAGAAGATATTGAGTAGAGTTCCCTGTGCTATACAGTAGGACCTTGTTGTTTATTTTATATATAGTAGTTTGTATCTGCTAATTCCAGACTCCTAATTATCCCTCCATTCACCCTTTCCCCTTTGGTAACCGTAAGTTTGTTTTCTATGTCTGTGAGTCTGCTTCTGTTTTGTAAGTAAGCTCATTTGTATCATTCTTAGATTCCACATATAAGTGATATAATTTGTTTTCCTTTGTCTGACTTACTTTACTTAGTATGATAATCTCTAGGTCCATCCATGTTGCTGCAAATGGCACTATTTCATTCTTTTTATGGCTGCGTAATATTCCATTGTATATATGTACCACGTCTTCTTTATCCATTCATCTGTCGATGGACATTTATGTTGTACCCATGTCTTGACTACTGTGATTAGTGCTGCTGTGAACATTGGGGTGCATGTATTTTTCTGAATTAGAGTTTTCTTTGGATATAGGCCAGGGAGTGAGAATTGCTGGATCATATGGTAACTCTATTTTTAGTTTTATAAGGAACCTTCATACTGTTCTCCGTAATGGCTGCACCAATTTACATTCCAACCAACAGTGTAAGAGAGTTCCCTTTTCTCCACACCCTCTCCAGCATTTATTATTTATTTTAATGATGGCCATTCTGACTGGTGTGAAGTGATATCTCATTGTGGTTTTGATTTTCATTTCTCTAATAATTAGAGATGTTGAGCATCTTTTCCTGTGCCTGTTAGCCGTCTATGTGTCTTCTTTGGAGAAATGTCTATTTAGTTTTCTACCCATTTTTTAATTGGATTGTTTACATGTAGATGGCTTTTACACAGGACCTCTTATATCTGGATACATATGTAACATATATCTCTTTATATTTCATTTTAAGAATTCTTTTCTAAATTTATGTTTTATTGAAGTATAGTTGATTTACAGTGTTGTGTTAGGAGAATCCTGCATTATTTAATAAAAGCCTCATGAGTTGAGGCTATGATATAACAGTACACAATGTTCAGTATGTAGTAAGAACACAATAAAGAATACAAATAAACTGATTTCAACTAACATGACATCCCAGAGTCTACAGGTTTCTTCAAAGCCCATACTAATATCCACAATTAATTTTCACTTTCTTTTCCATTAAATAATTTTCCAAAGGTATTCTATGGATACCTAATCTTTTGAGATTCCTTCAAAAGAAGTGTTATGTTTAATTTAGGGAATTCTCATTCAATTCTTTAAACTTTTCAAACTTATGTTGAGGATAAATACAAATGACCCTGGAATACTGCTTATTGATCTGGCTTTACCTTCCACAGAAAGCAAGAATAAGGCAATCAAGTTGTCTTTATAAACTCTGACCTGAAAATATAAATTTCCATATAATTTCTCACCATATTATTATAGTAAAGGCTTAGTTAATATTCTCCTATGAAAAGATAATCTATATTCAAATAAATTTGGGATACACTTATACTTTCCATTTCCTTTGCAATTTTTTTTTAAAAACAATGATGATGACAGCTTTTTTAAAATTTATTTTATTTATTTATTTGGCTGAGCCGGGTCTTAGTTGTGGCACGTGTACTCCTTAGTTGTAGCATGCATGTGGGATCTAGTTTCCTGACCAGGGATCAAACCCGGCCCCCCTGCATTGGGAGCACAGAGTCTTAACCACTGCACCACCAGGGAAGTCCCTGATACTTTCCATTTCCTATCTCAATACACATTATCATCTTAAAGATTAGAGTGTGTAGCCATGTCTCTCACTGTGAACAAGGAAAGCTACAGTCAAAGAAACGCACAGATACATACAAAAATAAAAGAGCTCCTCCTAGCTAACCCCTAAGGAGGGAGGGTGGGCCATAGACTCATAGATTGAGTGAGGAGCAAGGTACTATACCAAAGACTCCCTTATGGTGAAGTGTGGGTAATCGCATAAATTAGGGATATTTCCCAGCTCCCCTGGGGACTGACATCCTCAAGTAGAACACTTTAATATGGATCCTCACTCTCTGGAGGTAAAGATAGAACCAGAAACCCTGCATGGACCTTTCCAGTTCTCTAAAAGGATAACGGGAACAATCTAGCAGAGTGGCCAGGGTAAGATAAATAGTCAACATCAGAGTTAGGACAATGTGGAGAAGTGTGCTTTTTAGCATAATGCTGAAGGAGAAATTTTGTGTCAACCAGTAGTGACAGTGATGAAGCAAACATACGTTGGTAAAGGACAAATTGACTGGGCCAGAGCTTCTAGGTGTTCATTGGCATGCACGTTGCAGAAGCTCAAGAAGAACTTCGGCCAGCAAACCCAGCAGCCAAGAGGTGAGAATTCCCAAGGCAAAGTGGTAATGAGAAGTCATCAGAAAGATAAATAAGAAGCTCACACTGGAAACTTTTGGGCTTAACCACAATTTGTCATTTGGGAAAAACATATACCCATGGTACTGAAACTATTTAGAACAGAAAGAGATCAATATTCTTCTCTCTTTTTTATTTTCTCCAGCATCCACCTAAAGGAAGGACTTATTAAAAAGCATAAGATATGCTTTCCATGCCTGACACTGGGACTCACTTACATAAGACATGAATTGGCTTTCCAAAAGTGGAACCACTTATTTAAAACAGAAAAGCATCAGAGCAGGATTTCTGATCCTCAGCAGCACATTGGTCATTTTGGGCCAGATAATTCTTTGCTTTAGATGGATATTCTGTACATGACAGGATGTTTAGCAATATTCCTGGTTCTACCAACTAGATACTAGTAGCACCTCATAATGACAAATTAAAGACATATACATACATATTTCCAGACATTCCAAATGTCCCTAAAATTTCTGGTCACCAATTCTACCAAATGTGTGTGTATGGGAGGCGCGGTCTCCACTTCAACAAGCAATTCTCGAACACCAGTAGGATGTCTGAAAATTCAACTCAATTCTGACACTACCTACCCAGGAAAAGCATCAAATTCCTACAAGACAACCCCTTACCCCATTTTAGCCAGCAGTCACAAGCCTAGGTTGTTAATTGTACTTCTGCACCAACTGGCTATAAAATCAGAGATTCAAACAACCCCTTCCCTGGAATCGATTAATTTGCTAGAGTGGCTCACAAAACTCAGAGAAACATTTTACTTACTAGATCACCAGTTTATTATAAATAAATGACACTCAGGCACAGCCAGATGGAAGAGATGAAGAGAGCAAGGCATGAGGAAGGGGCAGGAAGCTTCCATGCCCTCTCCAGGAAAGCCACTCTCCCAGCACCTCCACGTGTTCACCAACCCAGAAGCTCTTCGAATCCAGTCCTTTTGGGTTTTTATGGTGGCTTTGTCACATAGGCATAATTGATTAAATCATTAGCCATTGGCAATTGATTCAACTTCTCCCCCTCTCTGGAGATCAGGGGTGTGGGACTGAAAATTCCAACTCTCATCCCATGATCTGTTCCACTGGCAACCAACCCCCATCCTTAGGTGCTTCCCAAAAGTCACCTCATTAACATAAAAAAGACACCTTTCCCACTCTCAGTTCCAAGGGGTTTGAAAGCTGTGAGCCAAGAACCCTGAACGAAGACCAAATATATATGAGAAATATATTTTGGCCACCTGAATAACCAAATATATATTTTTCTCATAAATCACAATATCACAGTCCCCTAGGGTGCAAATTTCCCCTGGCTGAGACTAAATAAAGGAGATGAAACAAAACTCAGTTACTACATGAAAGTAAAGAATGGACTGTATTTATATCAGTAAGCATTAGCAGGAGGCTGAGGTTGAGGTTAATGGAGTAGTGATGGGATTTTGAAGTCCTTTTCCATATTCACCAGCTGTATCCCAAAAGTCGGCTACATTTGGGAAAGTTTAGCCAAATGCTTATTATAGTTGATATTGGTCCTTGGGTGTTCCGTTCCACATCTCATTTATCTATTTGCCTAGGGGTTTTTTTGTTCTTTTGTTTTCTTTTGTTTTGTGTTGTTTTTCCTTGTTGAGGTTGCCAAATTCTGTGTGACTGGTGCTAGGTGAGTAAATTGGCCTGTCACAGACTGGGTTAGTGACAAATCATTTCAGTTCAATAGGAAAAAGGACTTTTTCTTTTCCTAATATTCTAGAGCCCATTAATGCCTATGGTTGAGGTAGGAATGGGGAGACATACACATTGTTCACAGTCATCTGTTCTGGAGAATAAACCTATGGAGATAGGTGTGAACTAACCATATTGCAGAGTGTAATAAGGTTTTTTGCTTTTGGGGTGTTTTTGTTTTTGTTTTTAGTAAACGTGTAGGGAGGGAGAATTCTGAAAGTTATTCTTTCAGATAGACTCAGTAGACCCAAATTTGTTGAAGTTGGAGGAAAGGTTTTATATCTGCCACTGCAGAGAGCACAGATTTAGGGCAGGATCAAAAGAGAGACCAGAAACTACCACTCCATGACAGGAATTCAAGGAGGATTGATGGCTATCCCAAGATGTAAGCTGCACATATAAGAACCAGACTTTAAGTCACCTTTTCTGGTTATTTGTTTTCTATATATAGAGAGAAATATATATATATATATATATATATATATATATATATATATATATATATATATGTTTATATATAATATATTATATATATTATATATGATATATATATCATGTATATACAAAATCTGCAAGTATGCCTGGTTCACAGTAATAAAAAAATGATCTGAGATTTATAGTGTTTTACTCTTGAAATTTCTGACCTCCTGAATGTCTGGAATCATTGGAGCTTGATTATATATATATATATATATATACATATATATATATTTGGGCTTCTATAAACTTTTCTGTTACCTTCAAATTTTCCATAATAACAAAATATTTTCCAAGAAAATTAATACTTTTCTACAATACTAGGTATTTTATTTTGGTAGCATCTAGTATTTATACTGTTTAAGCAGAAAAGGAATGTACCATTTGTAAAGTCATATTCCTAGTTGGACCTTTTAAAAACAATGAGGAGTTTCTATAACATTGTAACTACCTAGTTACTCAAATTGTATTTTGATCATAGTTGTGAACTTTCTGAAGAAATTTTATTTCCCTTGCATGCAATGTATTAGAGATTTGAATGCTTCATTTTACTAAAAGGCAAAGTAACTATGCCATCTTGTTCTTTTGGAAAATTCAATTACAATGAAAATCACCTAGAGAATATTGTCCCTGAGTTAAGGTGATTCAGTGAGCTATGAATGTAATCAAATTATCATGGAAGAAAATACACAAAATAATAATGGCAGCTGCAATTTGCTCATCACTTAGGATTTACAAATCACTTTCATGAACGTAATTTTTTTATCCACACATTGTTCTATAACCCCCTCACTCCTGACCTCCCAACCTCCCAAATAAGATGAATTCACCAATCTATTACCAGAATCAGGAAAAACTATTTAAAAGTTGTTTATTGGTATATTTACCAGTTTATATATTTTTGTCCCTATACTATATGATTTACATAAAGAATGTGTGTGTGACATAGATTTACTGCCCCATGAACACTGCTATCCCACCATTCAAACAATTAAGTCAAAGTTCACAGTTCAAAAGACTGGTGTTTGGGTTCCATATAATAGCAGAGGCAGTGCTATCTTAACCTCTCTCATATGGGACTCTTGTATTACTTCACTAACTGACACAGTTAGACCACAGAAGGGAGGTCTGTAGGCTCCTTGTCTTGCTTCTCACATTGAAAGGCATTTGGAGGAGCTGCAGGAAGCCAAATTATAATGAGCAAACATATGTCTGCAGGATGTGAATTCCATTATCACACTCTCTCTTCACATTCATAAGAAGACCCTTCGAGTTCCCTAATGCTGCTTCTTGGCCTGTGAGTTGTAGTCAATTACCAGGCATTTTAATATTGAAAAAAAAAAAAACTTAAATGAAAAACATCATGCATTTCACTGACTGACTAAATGACTAAATCTGCTAAATGATACTTTATCAGATTAAATTTGTTTTTATTGAGGTAACATTGGTTTACAACATTATATAAGTTTCATGTGTACAACATTATATTTCTGTTTTGTATACGCTACAGCATGATCATCACCAAAAGTGTAGTTTCCATCCATCATTACAGAGTTAACACCTTTTATGCATTTCACCCTCCCTCCACCCCCTTTCCCCTCTGGTAACCACTATTCTGTTCTCCATATTGATCAGTGTGTTTGTATTTATTTGATTTAATTTGTTCATTTATTTTGTTTTGTTTTATATTCCACATATGAGTGAAATCATACTGGACTTGTCTTTCTCAATCTGACTTATTTCCCGTGGCATAACACCCTCAAGGTCCGTCCATCCATCCATGTCACAAATGGCAAGATTTTACCTTCTTTTTATTGACTAAGTACTATTCTATTATATATATATATATATTACATTTATATATATACATATTACATCTTTTTTTTAACTTTACTTTTTAATTTTTTAAATTTAATTTAATTAATTTGTTTATACAGCACGGTCTCATTAGTAATCCATTTTATACATATTAGTGTATATATGTCAATACCAATCACACCACCACCACCCTGCCCTGCCATTTTCCCCACTTGGTGTCCATACATTTGTTCTCTACATCTGTGTCTCAATTTCTGCCCTGCAAACCGGTTCATCTGTACCATTTTTCTAGGTTCCACATATATGTGCTAATATACGATATTTGTTTTGCTCTTTCTAACTTACTTCACTCTATATGACAGTCTCTATATCCATCCAAGTCTCTACAAATGATCCAATTTCATTTCTTTTTATGGGTGAGTAATATTCCATTGCATATATGTACCACATCTCCTTTATCCATTCATCTGTTGATGGACATTTAGGTTGCTTCCATGTCCTGGCTATTGTAAATAGTTCTGCAATGAACATTGCGATGCATGTGTCTTTTTGAATTATGGTTTTCTCTGGGTATATGCCCAGTAGTGGGATTGCTGGGTCGTATGGTAATTCTATTTTTAGTTTTTTAAGGAACCTCCATACTGTTCTTCATAGTGGCTGTATCAATTTACTTTCCCACCAACATTGCAAAAGGGTTCCCTTTTCTCCACACTCTCTCCAGCATTTGTTGTTTGTAGATTTTCTGATGATGCCCATTCTAACCGGTGTGAGGTGATACCTCATTGTAGTTTTGATTTGCATTTCTCTAATAATTAGTGATGTTGAGCAGCTTTTCATGTGTTACTTGGCCATCTGTATGTCTTCTTTGGATAAATGTCTATTTAGGTCTTCTGCTCATTTTTTGATTGTTTGCTTTTTTTAAATATTGAGCTGCTTGAGCTGTTTATATATTTTGGAGATTAATCCTTTGTCCGTTGATTCATTTGTAAATATTTTCCCCCATTCTGAGGGTTGTCTTTTCATCTTGTTTATAGTTACCTTTGCTGTGCAAAAGCTTTAAAGTTTAATTAGATCCCATTTGTTTGTTTTTGGTTTTATTTCCATTAGTCTAGGAGGTGGAACAAAAAAATATTGCTGTGATTTATGTCAAAGAGTGTTCTTCCTGTGTTTTCCTCTAAGAGTTTTATAGTGTCCAGTCTTACGTTTAGGTCTCTAAACCATTTTGAGTTTATTTTTGTGTTTGGTGTTAGGGAATGTTCTAATTTCATTCTTTTACATGAAGCTGTCCAGTTTTCCCAACACCACTTACTGAACAGACTGATTTTTCTCCATTGTATATGCTTGTCTCCTTTGTCATGGATTAGTTGACCATATGTGTGTGGGTTTATCTCTGGGCTTTCTATCCTGTTCTATTGATCTATATTTCTGTTTTTGTGCCAGTACCATATTGTCTTGATTACTGTAGCTTTGTAGTATAGTCTGAAGTCAGGGAGTCTGATTTCTCCAGCTCCATTTTCTTCCCTCAAGACTGCTTTTGCTATTCGGGGTCTTTTGTGTCTGCATACAAATTTTAATATTTTTTGTTCTAGTTCTGTAAAACATGTCATTGGTAATTTGATAGGGATTGCATTGAATCTGTAGATTGCTTTGGGTAGTATAGTCATTTTCACAATATTGATTCTTCCAATACAGGAACATGGTATGTCTCTCCATCTGTTTGTATCATCTTTAATTTCTTTCATCAGTGTCTTATAGTTTTCTGCATGCAGGTCTTTTGTCTCCTTAGGTAGGTTTATCCTAGGTATTTTATTCTTTTTGTTGCAATGGTAAATGGGAGTGTTTCCTTAATTTCTCTTTCAGATTTTTTGTCCTTAGTGTATAGGAATGCAAGAGATTCCTGTGCATTAATTTTGAATCCTTCAATATTACCAAATTCATTGATTAGCTCTAGGAGTTTTCTGGTGGCATCTTTAGGGTTTTCTGTGCATAGTATCATGTCATCTGCAAACAGTGACAGTTTTACTTCATTTTTTCCAATTTGGATTTCTTTTATTTCTTTTTCTTCTCTGATTGTTGTGGCTAGGACTTCCAAAACTATGTTGAATAATAGTGGTGAGAGTGGACATCCTTGTCGTGTTCCTGATCTTACAGGAAATGGTTTCAGATTTTCACCATTGAGAAAAATATTTGCTGTGGGTTTGTGGTATATGGCCTTTATTATGTTGAGGTAGGTTCCCTGTATACCCACTTTCTGGAGAGTTTTCATCAGAAATGGGTATTGAATTTTGTCAAAAGCTTTTTCTGCATCTATTGAGATGATCATATGGTTTTTCTTTTTCAATTTGTTAATATGGTGTATCACATTGATTGACTTGTGTATATTGAAGAATCTGCATCACTGGGATAAATCCCACTTGATCATGGTGTATGATCCTTTTAATGTGATGTTGGATACTGTTTGCTAGTATTTTGTTGAGGATTTTTGCATCTATATTCTTCAGTAATATTGGTCTGTAGCTTTCTCTTTTTGTATTGTCTTTGTCTGGTTTTGATATCAGGGTGATGGTGGCCTGATAGAATGAGTTTGGGAGTGTTCCTTCCTCTCCAATTTTTTGCAAGAGTTTGAGAAGGATGGGTGTTACCTCTTCTCTAAACGTTTGATGGAATTCACCTGTGAAGCCATCTGGTCCTGAACTTTTGTTTGTTGGAAGATTTTTAATCACAGTTTCAATTTCATTACTTGTGATGGTCTGTTCATATTTTCTATTTCTTCCTGGTTCAGTCTTGGAAAGTTATACCTCTCTAAGAATTTGTCCATTTCTTCCATGTTGTCCATTTTATTGGCATAGAGTTTCTTGTCGTATTCTCTTAGGATGCTTTGTATTTCTGCGGTATCTGTTGTAGCTTCTCCTTTTTCATTTCTAATATTATTGATTTGAGTCCTCTCCCTCTTTTTCTTCATGAGTCTGGCTAATGGTTTATCAATTTTGTTTATCTTCTCAAAGAACCTGCTTTTAGTTTTATTGATATTTGCCATTGTTTTCTTTGTTTCTATTTCATTTATTTCTGCTCTGATCTTTATGATTTCTTTCCTTCTTCTAATTTCGGGTTTTGTTTGTTATTCTTTCTGTATTTCCTTTAGGTGTAAGGTTAGATTTTTTATTTGAGATTGTTCTTGTTTCTTGAGGTAGGATTGTATTGCTATAAATTTCTCTGTTAGAACTGCCTTTGCTGCATCCCATAGCTTTTGCATTGTCATGTTTTCATTGTCATTTGTCTCTAGGTATTTGTTGATTTCCTCTTTGATTTCTTCAGTGATCTCTTGGTTATTTAGTAACATATTGTTTATCCTCCATGTGTTTGTGTTTTTTACATGTTTTTTTCCTGTAATTGAGTTCTAATCTCATAGCATTGTGGTCAGAAAAGATACTTGATATGATTTCAATTTTCCTAAATTCACTGAGACTTGATTTTTGACCCAAGATGTGATCTATCTGGGAGACTGTTCTGTGTGCACTTGAGAAGAAAGTGTAATCTGCTGTTTTCAGATGGAATGTCCTATAAATATCAATTAAATCTCTCTGGTCTATTGTGTCATTTAAAGCTTGTGTTTACTTATTAATTTTCTGTTTGGATGATTTGTCCATTGGTGTAAGTGAGGTGTTAAAGTCCCCCACTATTATTGTGTTATTGTCGATTTCCCCTTTTATAGCTGTTAGCAGTTGCCTTATGTATTGAGGTGTTCTTATGTTGCGTGCATATATATTTATAATCGTTATATCTTCTTGGATTGATCCCTTGATCATTATGTAGTGTCCTTTCTTGTCTCTTGTGACATTTATTTTAAAGTCTATTTTATCTGATACGTGTATTGCTACTCTAGCTTTCTTTTGATTTCCATTTGCATGGAATATCTTTTTCTATCCCCTCACTTTCAGTCTGTATGTTTCCCTAGGTTTGAAGTGGGTCTCTTGTGAACAGCATATATATGGGTCTTGTTTTTGTATCCATTCAGTGGGTCTATGTCTTTTGGTTGGAGCATTTAATCCATTCATATGTAAGGTAGTTATTGATATGTATGTTCCTATCACCATTTTCTTAATTGTTCTGGGTTTGTTTTTGTAGGTCCTTTTCTTCTCTTGTGTTTGGCACTTAGAGAAGTTCCTTTAGCATTTGTTGTAGAGCTGGTTTGGTGGTGCTGAATTATCTTAGGTTTTGCTTGTCTGTAAAGCTTTTGATTTCTCCATCTAATCTGAATGTGACCCTTGCTGGGTAGAGGAATCTTGGTTGTAGGTTCTTCCCTTTCATCACTTTAAATATGTCATAGCACTCACTTCTGGCTTGTAGAGTTTCAGCTGAGAAATCAGCTGTTAACCTTGTGGGATTTCCCTTGTATGTTGTCATTTTTCCCTTGCTGCTTTCAGAAATTTGTCTTTAATTTTTGCCAATTTGATTACTATGTGTCTCGGCATGTTTCTTCTTGGGTTTATCCTGTATGGGACTCTCTGAACTTCCTGGACTTGGGTGGCTATTTCCTTTCCCGTGTTAGGGAAGTTTTCGACTATAACCTCTTCAAATATTTTCTCAGGTCCTTTCTCTCTCTCTTCTCCTTCTGGGACCCCTATAATGCGAATGTTGTTGCATTTAATATTGTCCCAGAGTTCTCTTAGGCTGTCTTTTCATTCTTTTTTCTTTATTCTGTTCCACAGCAGTGAATTCCACCATTCTGTCCTCCAGGTCACTTATCTGTTCTTTTGCTTCAGTTATTCTGCTATTGATTCCTTCTAGTGTATTTTTCATTTCAGTCATTGTATTGTTCATCTCTGTTTGTTTGCTCTTTAATTCTTCTAGGTCTTTGTTAAACATTTCTTACATCTTCTCAATCTTTGCCTTCATTCTTTTTCCAAGGTCCTGGATCATCTTTACTGTCATTATTCTGAATTTTTTTTCTGGAAGATTGCCTATCTCCACTTCATTTAGGTGTTTTTCTGGGGTTTCATCTTGTTCCTTCATCTGGTACATAGCCCCCTGCCTTTTCATCTTGTCTATCTTTCTGTGAATGTGGTTTTATTTCCACAGGCTGCAGGGTTTTTGTACTTGCTTCTGCTGTCTGCCCTCTCTACATGATCTTTATAATTCATTCATCGATGGGCACTTAGTTTGCTGCCATATGTTTGCTAATTGTACATAATGCTGCTCTGAACAGAGGGGTATATATAAATTTTTGGGTTAGTGTTTTTGTGTTCTTTGGATAAATATCCAGATGTGGAATAGCTGGATCATATTGTAGTTCTATTTTTAATTTTTTGAGGAATCTCCATACTGTTTTCCATAGTGGCTGCACCAATTTACATTCCCGCCAACAATGTATGCATTCTCTTTTCTCCACATCTTCTTCAACACTTTCTATTTCTTGGCTTATTGATAATAGCCATTCTAACAGGTATGAAGTGATATCTCATTGTGATTTTGATTTGTATTTACTTAATAGTGATGTTGAACATCTTTCCATGTGCCTGTTGATCATCTCTATGTCTTCTTTGGAAAAATATCTATTCAGGTCCTCTGCCCATTTTTTAATTGGGTTGTTTGTTGTTGTGTTGTACGAGTTCTGTGTTTATTTTGGATATTAACCCTTTTTAGGATATATAATTTGTATATATTTTCTCCCACTCAGTAGATTTTCTTTTTATTTTGTTGATGGCTTTTCAGGGGATTTTTTTGTTTTTTTTCTCTTTTTCTTTCTGTGCAGAAACTTTTGAGTTTGATGTAGTCCCAGTTGTTTATTTTTGCTTTGTTTCCTTCGAGTGAGAAGACATTTACAGAAAGTTATTGCTAAGACTGATGTCAAAGAGCATACTGCCTATGTTTTCTTCTAGGAGTTTTATGGTTTCAGGTCTTATGTTTAAATCTTTAATTCATTATGAGTTTATTTTTCTCTATGGCAAGATAGTGGTCTAAATTCATTCGTTTGCATGTAGCTATTTAGTTTTCCCAACACTATTTATTGAAAAGATTATCCTTTCTCCTATCAGATTAATTTTGAGAAACAACCCATTTATTAATATATGAAACAAATTTTGTCCCCAGTAGTCTACTTAATTACTGCCCAAGCTAAATTCAAGATGATTGGTATTAATAATTAGATTTTCAAATATTGGGGTCTTTTTCATATAATTAAAAGGCATACTTAATGGTACCATGAAAAGTGTCCCCTCCAGGAGCCAGCTGATTACATGACATGCACTAGGTGAAATTCCAGAGGTTTAACAATTGATTTCCTTGCAAATTGTGAAGGTGAGTGCAACACTCTAAACAACTAGTACTTTAAGGTAAGAACCATAATTAACAAAGCAAGCTTATGAAAAAAGATGAAAATGAATACAGTCCTATAAGAAAGACCCTGAGTAAATATTTCACTTAATATTGTTGCTAAGGTAACATCAATTGCTTACAAAAGAGGATTAATGGTAAGAAGGACCTAGATTCAAATAACAGACGGATCTCATGTTTTCACTGTACAGGCAGGATAACAAATCGATGAGGGCTTGTCAATTGAATCTGCAATATCCAAGCAGTGCCACATGTAATTATAAAATACATATAACAGATGTGGCTTCCCACTAAAAGCCCAAAAAAGCACCAAGTACATTCAAAGATACATACTGGCTTAAATGTACACAAAATGCAAACTAAAATGATCTGGAAAGTAAGGTCACATACCCAATATATATGAAATGAAGAACAAGTCTAAAGTAAACAGAAGTTTGCCTAATGAAATTCTAACAGTTTGCAAAAATAGTTTTTTTAATAATTTTTCTAATTTTATCCTCATATTTTAGTATAATTGAAATTCTCATTTAGGAATGTCATTTAAGTGTGTAATTTAGATGGAAAAAGAAAGGCTTAATGCTCTCTTCAAGTTTCAGCTTCCTTAAAACCACAAGCAACAAAAATTCTGACTTACAGGATCATACTGGCCCATAAGATACCTCAGTCTTTGGCAAAGAGAGTGGGAGATGGGTTTCTATGTATTAGAATGAAGAGAACACTATTTTTACCTTGAAGGATGGATCAGTGTGCATCATCAACGTGTCTCAAGAGGGGAAGGTTATAGAATGGGTCTTACCAGCTCTCTGGGGTTATTTGCTGGTCAGCATCCTCTGCCTGGTAACACACGAGGTGAGAGGGCCAAGAAGCCCCTGTCCCTGAGATCCAACAGAAGTCTGAATAATCTTTTACAGAAATATCAAGTAAGCATCTGAAAGAATTACAACATAGGACCAGTTGTAACCTAATTTAATCAACACATTTCCTTGAAAATAGAGCTTCTCCATCCAGGCCCTTAGAGAAACCCCCCTACATGGGAATGCCCTTGTTCCCTAAGCTCTTCTCCCTAGAAATCCCATTCCCTTCCCACAGTGACCCTTTGATTCCTTTTTCCCTTGGAAAACTCCCCTTTCTCTAGAACCTACTCCACTTCCAGGAAAATTCTACATCTCCCACAGAACAAAAGTCGATTGATGTCTTTACTTGATTTTGCAAACTCTGCCAACTCAGACTTTAGCAAAGTGTTATTGGGAGTTTTCTCTTTCCCAGGCTCCTGCTGATTCTAAGGGGCAACCATGTGCTGTGCACCCATGAGTAGAAGCTCTTTCCCAGTGATGGCTGCAGTCATGCTCCTCTAGAATCACCAAAAAAAAAAAGAGAGAGTATAATCTCCTAAGAGGAAAGCATATTCTTCCCATTTGCAGGGTTTTTCTCCTACTCTTTGAGAATAAGACCTCGGCATTATTACATCCAAGGATTGCTGCTTCCTTCCTGCCCTGCTTTCATTGCAAAGCCCTCTCCTCTCACATAAAGGAATATTGGCTGCATCTGAGCATCAGATCATAGATACTGCAGTCACTGAATGAATTCTCTCAAACTCCAAATGCTTCCTTTTGGAGGAGAGGGAGTGTCAGTTAATGTCACCACGTATGCAGATTCCCTTTTCTGGGGCCTAAGACCATGTTCTCAGAAATACAAAAACATCCATAGAGTTATTGGAGGCATAGTTATTTTTATCAACGAGGTTTCTGTCTGACCATCACAGCTAAGTTTTTAGTAAGATTGTTAGACAATTTGGTCATAAAAATAACAGAACTGCAGATAACAAAAAAAATAGACCAAATGTTTATAGACTCATTATTAACAATCACTTAGTTATTAAAGTAACTATAGTGGAATCAACCATTTCACCACAAAATATTTATTTATTATTTCAACAAATATGTAATGGACATGAATTACATGCTAAGGGTGGGGTGGCAGAAAGAAAAGCAAACAGACAAAGATAGAGCAGCATCTCCCAGGTCGACGGAGCCTCTCCTCTTCTCTCCCACCTCCACCCAAGCTCTCTGCTCAGCTGTGTAGATTTATTGTTCCCTAAAGTGAGAAACTCGACACTGGAGCTTGAGATAGCACTGAGCTGGCTTCTCCACACAAGTTAGAGCCACAACCAGAGATCCCGGAACACACACTTCTCCTCCTTCCTCACAGTCTCCCCAGGGTTTGCCACTGACCACTCTAAATTGTTCTAAGTGATGCTGTGGTTTTGGTTTCTAGACAAGCATTGGCCTTAGACACAAACAAACCAAGGGTGATTTCCCCTGTGAATGTGACTGGTGTGGACAGCTGTCCACAGGTCTCCATGACCCATGGCCCCACCACACCAAGCACCTCATTAAATTCAGTGGGGGAATGGCAACCAGTTCCCATGGGGAACACACATGGCAAACTTCACTGGAGGGAAAACAAGGGGGTTCCCACTGTCATCACAATAATGGCTTCTGTTGCTCACAGTATAGAAATGGTGCCCTTGTTCTGCTCTCTGGTTACCGTCTGACAAAGAGTGGCCAAGCAACCAGCCATGCAGGAGCAGAGCAGCAAGAGCAAGGGTCCTTGCGACAGCATCTACCTCAACAAAGGAAAAAGGTTCTAAAAAGGCAAATACAATCCCCAGCTCCCCAGAGAATTAGACATTGCTCCCAAGTGCTCCCATGTTCACACCAAAGTCTCTGCATACGGCATAAACTTTACTCAGCATGATCAAACCAAAAATATATTCCTCCTAGCAGGGAAAATGACTAGTGAGCAAACTGGTTTACATTCTCAACAAGAAAATCTGTGCTCATATTTCCACTTTCTCCTTTCTCGCCAGGTCAATTCTTCCATCTTTTTGCATGTTTGCCTATATTTTGTCCATCCCTTTCCTACCTATACATGTTTGGTATTTGTTCACTAAGCTAAAAAGGTTTTGTGTCCTTGCCTCCAGAATAACTTGGGCCTCAGAAAGGAAGGTAATTGGGTTTGGGAGCTGATAGAACCTCTGATACCTGCATGATTCTGTGAGAAATGGTGTTATATGAGGGTGAGGGTGTCCTTGGACATATTTCTGGACAGTGACCAGCAATGGAGAAACGAGGTATTGATGGACAAATTTGGAAAAGATGGCAGTGCACTGGAGGAACAGAAATGCTTTCATTGTAGATAACCCAATGCCCTAAGTTAAGAAGGAAAGAGAAGAGAGATGACAACCCCCTTCTCCCCTAAATATATCTCATCCCCAACCTCAATCGTACACAAATATTGAGAAAGCTACTGCGATAAGCACAAATTTTAGGCAAAATTTTGATCATGGAGAAATGTACCATTTTTCTTCAACTTTATTTATACTTTGGGTCCTCATTCTACTGAGTGAAGAAAACTAAATTTTAAGCAATTTAGTCCCCTCCCTATTCTGAGGTTACAGGTAAATTCTAGAGGGTTTACATAGCACCAAGGGTGAATGTACAGCCTGGGAACACATACATCTGGCATCAGATGAAAGAGTCTGTTCCTATCAGATCACTGGCCATCAGTCCACCAGGTGAGTCAGTGTCTTCTATGCTTCCTGCCTGCAGGTGCCCTTAAGTCCAGCTCGGCCTTAGCTATCTAGGAGTGCTTGTGGTTTCATACACTCATCCTATAGCTTCCATATTAGTTGGACCATGGAAACTGAACTACGTACAGCACCATCTAACTTCTCTGCCACTTTGGACTATCAGAATTATTCTTTTGTACTAATCACACAGGGGAAGTGAAAGTCTCCCGGGGTTAATTCAGGCCCCTCTGCCTAAACCCATCATGAAGTCATTCCCTCTCTGGGGTTCTGCTACCTCCCCAACTCTGCCCAAGAATCAAGGCCCAGGCTGTCTTTGCTCTTGGTCCCCCAAACATATCTGGGATTTTTATTATCCCCCTAAAGCATGGCCTTGTAGGAAGAATGGGAAATAGCCTCTCACCCTCCACCTTGTCCAGGACCCAGTGCACTTCTCATTTTCCTTCTGACTCTCCCTCACACCAAGGACCTTCATCGAATTTGATCATCAGGGAAGACGGGTGTGTTTCCTTTATTGAGGTCTCTTAAACTTAATGTTCATGCCTTTTCTCTCTGAAGGCTGGGCTAGACTTTTGAAATTCAAAACCCAGAGGAAAACCCTGAGTTTTTGTTTTTGTTTTCTCTTTCTGCTGTTTGCTCTTTCTCCCAGGAGGTGTTAAAGTTGGAATGGAAGAAGGACCATTGAGTAAAAGGAAATATCAGAAGAACACACACACACACACACACACACACACACACAATTTATACATATATGTGTTATTATATATATTATTTATAATATATACATTATATAACATATAGCAATATATTATATAGGATATTGTATATAGTAATATATAATATATGTATATATTATAATATTTTCCTGAAACCATTGCACTATTAATCAAAACTTAAATTACTGGACAGGGCAGCCTGAATTCTTCTCTTGTCTCTTCTTGCCTCTCTGTCACAGTGGCAGTCTGCGAAAATAGCATTAGTAGGTAGAAAGTAATACATTTAAGGAAAAGAAACTAGCTTAGTGTCCTCATTTTTTCAAATTAAAGAAATTTGGGAATCCCCTGTGAGACCCTTGAGAAAGAAAGAGAGAGTGAGCTTCCAGCTCTATGCACCAGGGAAGAAGTCTAGGATTCAATTTGCAATTAAACTATAAGTGCTTCTGAAAGCCTCAGAAACTAAGTAAGTGCTTCTGAAAGACTCAAAAACTAAGTCTTGAGAAATCTGAATAATATTTGAATCAAGGTTTCCAAATGCCATTTCACAAATAACCTACTGCCCTACTAGATAGTTATATCTAATCATAGTAAATAACATTTTTTTAAAAATCTGATATGTCTGGTTATATTTAAAGCAAATGCCCCAAAATTCTGTTGTCCTGTTTCTCTTTGAATCTGTATGTCTAAGAATTCCACATATTCTGTTTAAATCAGACATTTCTCTTCTCTCTAATTTTTCAAATGCTTCTAATCTCTGGATCTGACACACAGACTCCAATAGGTACCTCTGCTATATGTTCTCATTCTCTCTGTTTCTGTGTATCATCTTTCTATTTATCTATCAACTATCTATCATCTCTCTATCATCTATCTGTTATCTACCATCTATCATCTATCATCTAGCTAGCTAGTTAGGTTCATAAGATTCAGGCTTCTCTTCCCCTAAGATTCACTGACCAATCTCTAGTTAAATATCTGCCTCCCCTGAGAAACTGTCAGGCAGGCTCTGTGTCTTTGGTGTTCACCACTGTTCCCTGTGGTCTAGCAGAGGAGGTAGCTTGTATAAGGGATGAGTAAATATTTGTTCACTGAGTGAATGATCATCTCTAAGAGCAGATACTCGCTGGGTTATATATTCTGTGGGATGATAACTCTACTACAGTCACCAACTTACCCTCCAATAGCCACAGCATCTCAATACAATCACTCAGATATCCGCAATGTAGTGGTTCATATATTTATCTCTAAAGACCGATCTCAATACTTAGTCTCCCACTCAGGAAATGCACATGAGTTTGAGTGAGGGTACTGTTTGAAGTACTTCAAATTTGCTCTATTTTAAAGTCTTTCCCAAAAAGTGTGTCTTTATTTATTCTCAGTAACAGTATATTTGTATTCACCTCACAACTCATCATGACCCATTAGCCTGCTGAGACACAGAAATTCAGAGTAGCTGGTCTAGACCTGTGCTTCCATATTTTAGTACATATATAAATCATCTGGCATTTTTGTTAAAATGCAGATTCTAATCCAGTAAACCTGGAGTGGAACCTGAGACTCAGCATTTCTAACACACACTCTCCCAGGAGGTGCCCTTTCTCTGGTCCATGGACCACACTTTGAATAAGAAGGGTGTGATTACTGTTCACTAAACCAATGGGAATAAAGCCTTAAAAATGCATAGTCTAACAAAATGTTTATATCTATCTTAAAGATATTATTTTTCTTTTCTTGCTGTACTCAAAGGTTTATCAATTTATAAACCTGATGACAGCATGAATAGGATTCTCTTTGCTCGTAAACTTCCTTCATGGGAACCTTAAACATTAAATTCAGGAGAATTGGCTTTATCATTGGGGAGAGAGGAGATGGGATCACAGAAGTGTATCCAGGAGTCTTAAACTTCTCTGAAATAAGTGATTTCATTAAAAGAAAAGAGAAAATATGACAAAATGTTAATATTTGAAAGTACTGGGTGATAGCTAAATGTGAGTTTGTAATTATATTAATCTCTGTACTTTTCTGTAAGTTTCAAACATTTCATAACTTTAACAGCTTTATTGAGCTATTAATATATAAAAAAAACTGCACATATTTAATGTGTACAACTGATGCACCTGGACATATGCAAACATCCATGATACCCTCATCACAATCAAGGTAACAGACATATCCATCACCTCTTAAAGTTGTCTGTGTCCCTTTGTTTTGGTGGGGTTTATTTGTTTTTGTTCTTATGATAAGAACATTTAATATGAGATCTATCCACATAACAAAGTTCGAAGTGTGCAAATACCGTATTGTTCTCTTTAGGTACTATGTTGTAAAGCAGATCTCTAGAATTTATTCATCTTGCATAACTGAAACTTTATAACCATCAAGCAACTCCCTGTTTCTCCCACCCTCTAAACTCTGGCAACCATTATTGTGTTCTCTGCTTCTATGAGTTTGACTATTTTAAATACTTCATATAAGTAGAATCGTGTATGTGTCCTTCTATTACTGGCTTATTTCACTTAGCATAATGTCTCCAGGTTCAGTTGTGTTGTCACAAATAGCAAGATGTCCTTCTTTCTTAAGGCTACATAATAGTCCATTGTACCCATATACCACATTTTCTTTATCCATTCATCTGTCAGTGGACACTTGAGTAGTTTCCATACCTTGCCTGTTGTGAATAATGCTGCAGTGAATGAGAATGCAGATATTTCTCTAAGATCCTGATTCCAATTATTTTGGATGTATACCCAGAAGTGAGAATACTGGATCATATGGTAGTTCTAGTTTTAATTTTTTGAGGAACCTCCACCTTGTTTTCCAAAGATGCTGAACCATTCTTCTTGGATATGTTACCCAAAGCACAGGCAACAAAAACAAAAATAAACAAGTGAGACTGCATCATACTAAAAAGCTTCTGCACAGAAAAGAAAAGGCAACAGAATGAAAAGGCAACCTACAGAATGGAAGAAAATGTTTGCCAATCATATATCTAATAAGTGATTAATTTCCAAAATATATAAGGAACTCTGACAACTCACTAGCAAAATAAATAAATAAATAACCCAATCAAATATTTCATAATTTTTAAAGCCTGAGACCACTACTATACTGTAAATGAGAACTTTCTGTTTTTTTATTTTCCATTTCTCTTATTGAATGCCCTCAGTGAGGTGAGAAACAAAGGAAGAAAGAAATCACAGAAAAACAAGAAATTTATAAGCAAAAGAAAATCTATTATCTTTCATATTTTTACATATGTATTCAGAATTTGCAGGGGAGGAATTACCTCACATATTTTAGATTTTCTTTTCCTCCAGAATTCAGAAGTTCTCTTCTCCAGAATGGAAAAAAAAAAAAACAAAAACAAACAAACAAACAAAAAAACTGAGAGGGTGGATCCTTTCACAAAGTGCCTTAATCTGGATATTTTTTCAGAAGGAAATTAGATTGAGCCCAAGGGAGAAAAGTCTTCTGGCAAACACTAAATTTAAAGCCCATTCTTATTGCTAAACTCTAATTATGTTGTCACTGTCTTGCTTTTGGTACTATGGGGAAAACAGATTTAATTTTAAGAGTCCTTGAAGCTCAGTACCAACTGACTCATCATTCTTAATTCCTCCTCCATATCTCCCTGTTTTTACTTCCTACCTCTATATTTAGAAAACTCTGGTTATTTTATCTATTTTCAGGAAACTAGAACAAAATCTGCTCTAGAATATGTTGAACATCTAGAAGTCACACTATATTTTCTTGCACTGAACTAAAAGATATATAAATAAAAGGGAACTGAAATAGCTCTTATTTAGAGGCAATGAGTCACTTTTCAAGTTTTCACTGCTTCATCCAGCATAGGAATATCCTTTCTTTTGCGTTGTCTGACATTTTCCAATAATCTATGAGCAGAGATTATTTAGCAGGGGAACACATGGAGAATCTTTCTGCTAAACCCATGTTATGTCACTTTATCTTTTCCACATTTCTATTTAATTCAAAATTTTGAATCCAAGTTTCCAAGTATTAGGAATCCAATTATGTCTCAGTTTAATCTTTGGGAAATTTTTGTCTTGAAATTTTGTAATTTGAAGTCATCTGAAGACTCAAGGAGGTCATCAGTGAGTATAATCAGAATCTATTAAACCATAAATAAATATTTTAATGCAAAAATAATTTTAATAATCACCTATGATAATCAAATTAGATGTTTACTTTCCAGCTAATCTCATATTTCCAATGATATTTCCTTCTTGATCCAAATTCACACCCTTTTCTTTGCCCCTTCCAGAGGCACTAGTTTGGTTTGCTTTTCACGTAGTTTATTATGCATATCCATCCTTCTCTTCCTATCTACTCATTTATCCATGTGAAAAGTGTGTTGACATAAAATATTTTATTATAGAAGAAAAATCTTTGCATGATTCTTTATCCTCGAGGAGCTATGAAAGGTAACTGTTCTATTGTTACATTGCATTCCTCTTATTTTTACTCATTGCCTAGGAAACTCCCACATTATGTATCTTAAGTCTAAAGCATCAGAGCCTCTGTTTCCATGAAATATTTACAAATACAGACTGAGTTATAGCATTAATATAGTAGACTTGAGAAAATTAATAAGTTAGATCAAGTGGTCTGAAAAAAGCTGAAACTTGCCACTCCCTTTTCTTTTCCACTTGTTTTGGCAGCTATATAAGTCCCTCTCTTCTGCACAGACTTCTTCCAACAGTTGCCGGCATTCTGGCCAGACCTCTGGAGACTGAATTGCTCCTTTCCTAATACGAGAAACACTCCTTGGCTGTCAAGGTCTGTCATTGTCTTCCACATGACCCCAAATCACTATACCTCACACCCTGTTCATTGCTAAATAAAATCTGCATTTTCCCCCTATATTCTCGACTGACCCCTGATCACTACATCTAAAAATATGCCATGCATCAGGCATCCAGAATAAGAAAACGTTACTAATGCTGCAGCCCTCCAAGTATGTTTATTTTATTTTTTTAACTTCTTTATTGGAGTATAATTGTTTTACAATGGTGTGTTAGTTTCTGCTTTATAACAAAGTGAATCAGCTATACATATACATATATCCCCATATCTCCTCCCTCTTGCATCTCCCTCCCGCCCTCCCTATCCCACCCCTCTAGGTGGTCACAAAGCACAGAGCTGATCTCCCTGTGCTATGCGGCTGCTTCCCACTAGCTATCTACTTTACATCTGGTAGTGTACATATGTCAGTGCTACTCTCTCACTTCGTCCCAGCTTACCATTCTCCGTCCCATGTCCGGAAGTCCATTCTCTACGTCTGCGTCTTTATTCCTGTCCTGCTCCTAGGTTCTTTGGAACCCTTTTTGTTTTCTTTTGATCCCGTATATATGTGTTAGCATACGGTATTTGTTTTTCCCTTTCTGACTTGCTTCACTCTGTATGACAGACTCTAGGTCCATCCACCTCACTACAAATAACTCAATTTCGTTTCTTTTTATGGCTGAGTAATATTCCATTGTATATATGTGCCACATCTCCTTTATCCATTTATCTGTCAATGGACACTTAGTTTGCTTCCATGTCCTGGCTATTGTAAAGAGTGCTGCAATGAACATTGTGGTACATGACTCTTTTTGAATTATGGTTTTCTCAGGGTATATGCCCAGTAGTGGGATTGCTGTGTCAGATGGTAGTTCTATTTTTAGTTTTTTAAGGAACCTCCATACTGTTCTCCATAGTGGCTATATCAATGTACATTTCCACCAACAGTCCAAGAGCATTCATTTTCTCCACACTCTCTCCAACATTTATTGTTTGTAGATTTTCTGACGATGTCCCTTCTGACTGGTGTGAGGTGATACCTCATTGTAGTTTTAATTTGCATTTCTCTAATGATTAGCGGTGTTGAGCATTCCTTCATGTGTTTGTTGGCAATCTTATATCTTCTTTGGAGAAATGTCTATTTAGGTCTTCCACCCATTTTTGGATTGGGTTATTTGTTTTATTGATATTGAGCTGCATGAGCTGCTTGTATATTTTGGAGATTAATCCTTTGTCAGTTGCTTCATTTGTAAATATTTTCTCCCATTCTGAGGGTTGTCTTTTTGTCCTGTTTATGTTTTCTTTTGCTGTGCAAAAGCTTTTAAGTTTCCTTAGGTCCCATTTGTTTATTTTTGTTTTTATTTCCATTTCTCTAGGAGGTGGGTCCAAAAGGATCTTGCTGTGATTTACATCATAGTGTTCTGCCTATGTTTTCTTCTAAGAGTTTTATAGTGTTTAGATTCATACTTTTATTCAGAACTTGAGATCTTTTAGAAAAGGAGAATGTCATGTAGTGGTGAGAACATGGGTGATGGAATAAGAAGGACCTGATTCAAATCCAGCCTACACCTAGTTGTGTGACCTCGAGCAAGTTATCTTTTTGTATCTCACCTGTATACTGAGGATGATTGAATGAGATAGCATAGAAAAAATCACCCAGCATGTACTACATACATAATCCACATTCTGGTGTTTTAAGTCTTCTTTATAATGTTCATAATATTCTTTATAAGAATGTTTAACTAGTGTTTTGCTCCCTTTTTTCTCATTACCCACAACCCACACCACCCTACCCATGCACAATGGGGATGGGGGGACTTCCCTTCACTGTGCAAGTACAATTTAAAAATCCTTCAATGTACCGTTCAGCATGGGTCCTAAATTTACCTTCTGGCAAGGATACATGTCCAGCATAACTGAAGTGTAAAATAACTGACACAAAGAAGCAGACAGGTGTCTCATTTTTACTCATGGGATTTTAATTTATGGAGGTGACTGAGTGACAACACAGAGATGTCATTGCTATTGAAAGAAGAATTTATTATTTAAATCTCTTGAGACAAGGGAGCACACCATGCTATGCAGGGCCACATGGGAAGCATCACATTTGGTCAGGACGCAGAAGAAGGAGTGAGGGTAAAGCCTAGGCCAGAGTACTTATTGGGGTTTCCATGGAAAAGGCAAGACAGAGCAGGGGAAACAATTTAGGATTGGCTAGTTTGAATATTTTGGCAGGTTTTGGGCTATAGGAGTCTGTAGCTGCCTGGTACCTAACCCTGGGATGATTTAGGGCAGAAGAGTTGGTATGTAAGTTAATAAAGTGGGTTGTTGGGGGTATAAACTCAAGATTGGTTGATTTTGATAAGAAAGGCATACTCCTTGACAAGCTCTTTTTTCTCTAAGAATTGGCTGGCCCTGGGAGGGGCAGTCCCTCCCCAGCCAGCAAGATTTTTAAGATGTCAAAACATCGCAAGATAATGAAAATTAATGACATGATTAATACAATAAGGAAAAGAGAAAGAAAATCAGTTGTATGATGTTAAAAGGAAGCATTTTAAAAGTGGGGAACAATTGATGCCATTTTTAATAGAAAAGAATGCATTTCAGCCATGATGCTTTTTTTTATCACTAAGTATTTTTAATGAATCTTTCATCAGTGCCTCCAAACAACTTTATCATACCAACTCCTTGTCTGTGAGTACTTCTTATAAATATGGGAATGAAAGAAATACCCCTCACTTTTCTCAGCCACATTTGCTTCAGTGGGGGTTACAGGGGAAAGGTACAGTTTCCTAAGTCAGGGCTGAGTTAGGCTAAGAAGTATAAACCTTACCTTTTATCCCCACACCTACATCCATATCTCTACCTCCAAATATAACATCAGGCCCAAAATCAGCATTCTCTGCTCCACCGATATAGCAATCATTCTGGAAGGACTTAACTTCTGTTAGAAACCCTGTCATGCCTTAGAGCTTTAAACATCAGTAAAACCAGGCCACACTTCTAGAAGCTCAATGTCACTGAAACAAATTAATATGACATAATGGGATAAGTAGATTAGTAGAGTTTATCCAAGTAACAGTAGACTAGCAAAAGTAGATTAGTAGTAAGTAGATAAGTAAAAGTTTATCCACTAGCTAGCAAATGTCTTTAGGGAGCACTTGAAATACTGTTCATCCAAACTGAGATGTGCTCTTAGGTACTAAGCACATACTGGATCCCATAGATCTGCTAAGAAAAAAATGAATGAAAATATCTCATTAATAATTGTTATATCGATTACATGTTGAAATGGTAATATTTTTTATATTTAACAATTATTAAAATTAAAGTTACATGTTTCTTTTTTCCTTTTTTTTAATGCAGCTCTTAAACATTTTTATTACATATATTTTACATTTATGACTTTGATTATATTCCTATTGAATAGTGGTTATCCAACATTCTACAAAGGTACTTTTATACACCAACATCCAAAAAAAAAAAGAAAAGGAAAGAAACACCTGAGGGTTCAGTCATCCCCAAAAGTCACCAAGATTGATCTCATCTTTCCATTTTCATGATTATTGCCCTAGAGAAAGCTTCTGTTATGTCCAACATGAATGAAGAAGCAGATCCCGAATGAACTCTCTGTCCACAAAATCCATGCACTCTATTGCTTCCTGAGTTGGTTTCCTTAAACAACAAACTTATGACTGCATCCTCTGTATATGAATACTGTATTGGCCACACAATAATGTCAACAATCTCCAATTCTCTTATTTCTAGACACTAACACTAATATAAATGTCCTGTGTCCTGCTATAGCCTCACAAATCCAAATCCAGCCAGTTCAGATTACTCATCATTTTCCATAAACTTCTCCCCTACTATTATCCTTTTACTCTCCATTTTATTTGCTTGGAAAGCCCTCTCCACAAATTTACCTGTGACCCTCCTACTCAGACTAAAATAAATCACTCCAATTCTACCACCTTCTCCATGATCTCTGGGTAAGAAACTTTCTCAGCTCTAGGTCCCTATCAGTCTTTGTTAGCAACTTTTTGATGGCACTTACCACAGGATACCTTGTGCTACAGCTGATAGTGTGTATTTTCTGTCCCTTCCCAAACTATACGAACCTTGCAAGAAGAATAATTTATACAGCCTTCAAGACAAAACCTTACACTCAGTAAATATTTGAAAGTAGAATGCAATTTGAAGTTTGAAAGGCTATCAGAACAGAGAAATTCAGTTCTGTGATACTCACAGTTTGACCCAGAGTTCATAGCAATCTCAAATGACTTCTACACAACCAACTTTTCTGTAGCTAACCCACTTGCACGTGATGTGTGGTAAAGCATTAGGGAACTCGACAGAGCAGTCAATTTTCATCTCAGTTTTTTAGGTAAAATGATTCACAGGCTGGTCATGAGCAACACAGAAGCCATTAAAAAGATACTGACTGGCAGTGCAATCCCAACATCTCTCAAGGCCTGCTTGCTTATAGAGACTAGAATATGTCAAGTTGAAGAAGTGACCTATTTGGTACATACAACAGAGCAAATTGGAGCAAAGAAGTTATGGATTAGAAAACTAACCACCCCCCCAAAAAAAAACATTCTGGAAAAGCTAACTATAAAGAAGCTATCTTGAGGTCATGAATCACAGCTAATTTTATCACAGAGCCAGGATGAATTGTGTGTTTGTTTGTGCCTGTTGTGTCCTCAGTCAGATTATATACCCCGAGAGGACTGAAACTGTATAAGAGATGTCTTATACATCTCTTTGCTTACACATCACATTTATGGGTACATAGTAGGGTATATAATTATATTTCCATCCAGCTAGTGAGCATCTGAAATTACTTGAGACTTCACATCCGGGGTGGGGATGGGGGCTAAATAAATTTAGTTTAAATAAATTTTGGTTAGTTTAAATAAATTTTTGCCTTAATAGAGTGTGGAGAATGAACCACCATAACCCTAGAAATCTAAAAAAAAAAAAAAAAAAAGGCAAAGATATTCTTTTCCTTGTTGTTCTTTGATGAGATATCAAAGGCCAACTATGAGGAGGTAGAAAATATGCAAATATCAAGACAGATTAATTTCTAAAAAGAGAGTCAACTCATCCAAATTACTGTCTCTATTGAGGAAATATGGTTTAGTTTACCTTTCCAAGGTCTCAATCTTACAGTGGAGGCAATTCTTCAAGAATCTGGTAGGCATGATAGGTAGATGAGAAAAATGGTCTTGGTTTCAGGGGAGTTATTTTCACCTGTTTTTTATGATATAAGCCAGTGGTTTCATCGATGAGGGAAAGGGAATAAAAAGGGCTTAACAAGGTATATGGGCTCAGTCAAGGAAAGTGAGATTTAAGCCAAGCTCCTGTCTCAGCAGGAGTTTGAAAACAAACAAGTAATGACACAAAACCCTTTCTTATGGCCTCAGTGAAAAGAGTGAGGGTTAAAACAGAATTATCCACCTCAATAGGCAAAGATAGAGAGAGGAAGGACATAATAAAATGCTCTCAAAAGGGCATCTTTTTGTGGGAACTCACAAAAGATGGAATAATTCTGAATGTGAGGATCAGAGAAATTTTCATAAAAGAAGCTCAGCAAGTATCCAGTACAGCAAAGCAGTCTTAATCTCAGCTCTAGACATTCGTCTGAGGGTAGCCTGGCACTCATTAGTGAAGGACAAATTCAGGGATTGGGTGAAGTCTTCAGAGCCTGCAGCCAGGGTAGGCCAGTACTCACGGTGGAGCTCCTCTTTGAAGGAGTAAGAAATCTGCACTCACAAATATGTGAGAAGAAGCAAATGACATGTGTCTTTCAATTCAAGTTGTTCATAGAAATTGCTTTTTCTCTTAAAGCAGTAAAAAACAAAAAAGGTTGAATTTCTTTCCAATCAACCAAGCTATATGAATAATGTCTAGATGGACATTGTCTTCCAGGAGTAGCCGTTATGAAAATGGTCTCGAATAGATTGTTTTGCCTTATGGAGCAAAATTACTCTTTCCCAAATAAAAGGTCTAAAGATTGGAAAAGAAGAAATACAATGGTCGCAGTCTCTGCACTCCCGCTCTGGACCCCACAGCCTTCCACAGCCCATGCCAGTGACTCGGACCCCGCACCCTGAGAGACTTTGTTAGTGGATGTGGTGGCCCAAGGCACCACAGGGGCAGGTTGAAAAGATCCGACGGTAGCACCACTTTGACCAGTTTCATCCTCAGACAGGAGGAAGACAAAATGTAAAAAGCCGGCATCTCTCCAGGTCAGCTGAGGGCCGGACACTGGGAAGGAGGTGCACCAGCCCCGAGTGACAGGCAGAACCCTGACAACGTTGAAACAGCCCCGGGCTGAGTGGAGGTGAGAAACAGGCTCAGGGAGATTTGGGCTGTGCCTGGGTTCCCCCACCAGCAAGAGACTGAGGCATCACTTCATCCAGTTCTTCTGACTTTAAACCCTTCTGCTCTCTCAAGTGTTAGGTGCATGCCACACCCATGTGGCTGACAGGATCTTGGTGTTCCCGCTGGGTGTCAGGCCTAAGTCTCTGAGATGGGAGAGCTGAGTTCAGGACATTGGACCACCAGAGACCTCCAGGCCCCACATAATATCAATTGGCAAGAGTTCTCCCAGAGATCTCCATCTCAACACTAAGACCCAGCTCCACTCAATGACCAACAAGCTCCAGTGCTGGAAACCCCATGCCAAACAACTAACAAGACAGGAACACAACCCTACCCATTAGCAGAGAGGCTGCCTAAAATCATAATAAGTTCACATACACACCAAAACACACTACTGGATGTGGTCCTGCCAACCAGAAAGACAAGATTCAGTCTCATCCACCAAAACACAGGCACCAGTCCCCTCCAAAAGGAAGCCTACACAACCTACTGAACAAACCTTACCCACTGGGAGCAGACACCAAAAACAATGGGAACTATGCACCTGCAGCCTGTGAAAAGGAGACCCCAAACACAGTAAGTTAAGCAAAATGAGAAGACAGGGAAATACACAGCAGATGAAGGTAAAAACCCACCAGACCAAATAAATGAAGAGGAACTAGCAGTCTACCTGAAAAAGAATTCAGAGTAATGATAGTCAAGATGATCCAGAATCTTGGAAATAGAATGGAGAAAACAGAAGAAACATTTAAAAAGGACCTAGAAGAACTAAAGAGCAAGCAAACAAAGATGAACAAAAAAATAAATAAAATTAAAAATTCTCTTCAAGGAATCAATAGCAGAATAACTGAGGCAGAAGAACAGGTAAGTGACCTGGAAGATAAATACTGGAAATAGCTACCGTGAGCAGAATAAAGAAAAAAGAATGAAAAGAATTGAGGACAGTCTCAGAGACCTGTGGGACAACATTAAACGCACCAACATTTGAATTATAGGGGATTTTAGATCAATATTTTAGATCAAATATAGATCAATGGAACAGTATTTACACAATCATAGTAGGGGACTTTAACACCCCACTTTCACCAATGGACAGATCATCTAAAATTAAAATAAAAAAGGAAACACAAGCTTTAAATGACACATTAAACAAGATGGACTTAATTGATATTTATAGGACATTCCATCCAAAAACAACAGAATACACTTTCTTCTCAAGTGCTTATGGAACTTTCTCCAGGACAGATCATATCTTGGGTCACAAATCAAGCCTTGGTAAATTTAAGAAAACTGAAATTGTATCAAGTATCTCTTCCGACCACAACGCTATGAGACTAGATATCAATTACAGGAAAAATTCTGTAAAAAATACAAACACATAGGTTAAATAATACAGTACTAAATAACCAAGAGATCACTGAAGAAATCAAAGAGGAAATCAAAACAAAAACCTAGAAACAAATGAAAATGAAAACACGATGACCCAAAACCTATGGAATGCAGCAAAAGCAGTTCTAAGAGGGAAGTTTATAGCAGTACAATCCTACATCAAGAAACAAGAAAAATCTAAAATAAATAACCTAACCTTACACTTAAAGCAATTAGAGAAAGAAGAACAAAAAACCCCAAAATTATCAGAAGTAAAGAAATCATAAAGATCAGAGCAGAAAGAAATGAAAAACAAGTGAAGGAAATGATAGCAAAGATCAATAAAACTAAAAGCTGGTTCTTTGAGAAGATAATCAAAATTGATAAACCATTAACCAGACTCATCAAGAAAAAAAGGGAGAAGACTCAAATCAACAGAATTAGAAATGAAAAAGGAGAAGTAACAACTGACACTGCAGAAATAAAGAGGATCATAAGAGATTACTACGAGCAACTATATGCCAATAAAATGGAAAACTTGGAAGAAATGGACAATTTCTGAGAGAAGCACAACTTTCTGAGACTGAACCAGAAAGAAATAGAAAATATAAGCAGACCAATCACAAGCACTGAAATTGAGACTGCGATAAAAATCTTCCAACAAACAAAAGCCCAGGACCAGATGGCTTCACAGGTAAATTCCATTAAATATTTAGAGAAAAGCTAAGACCTATCCTTCTCAAACTCTTCCAAAATATAACAGAGGGAGGAACATCCCAAACTCATTCTACAAGGCCACCATCACTCTGATACGAAAACCAGACAAAGATGTCACAAAAAAGAAAACCACAGACCAATATCACTGATGAACATACAGGCAAAAATTCTCAACAAAATACAAGCAAACAGAATCCAGCAACACATTAAAAGGATCATACACCATAATCAAGTGGGGTCTATCCCAGGAATGCAAGGATTCGTCAATATATGAAAATCAATCAATGCTGTACACCATATTAACAAACTGAAGGATAAAAACAATATGATCAACTCAGCAGATGCAAAAAAAGCTTTTGACAAAATTCAACGCACATTTCTGGTAAAAATCTCTAGAAAGTAGGCACAGAGGGAACTTACCTCAAGATAACAAAGGCCATATATGACAAACCCAGAGCCAACATTGTTTCAATGGTGCAAAACTGAAACCATTTCCTCTAATATCAGGAACAAAACAAGTGTGTGCACTCTCATCACTATTATTCAACATAGTTTTGGAAGTTTTAGCCACAGCAATCAGAGAAGAAAAAGAAATAAAAGGAATCCAAATTGGAAAAGAAGAAGTAAAGCTGTAACTGTTTGCAGATGACAAAGTTTGATGATATTATACATAGAGAATAGTAAGGATGCTACCAGAAAATTACTAGAGCTAATCAATGAATCTGGTAAAGTAGCAGGGGTACAAAATTAATGCACAGGAATCTCTTGAATTCCTATACACTAATGAAAAATCTGAAAGAGAAATTAAGGAAACACTCCCATTTACCATTGCAACAAAAAGAATAAAATACCTAGGAATAAACCTACCTAAGGGGACAAAAGACCTGTATGCAGAAAACTATAAGATACTGATGAAAGAAATTAAAGAGGATACAAACAGATGGAGAGATATACCATGTTCTTGGATTTGAAGAATCAACATGTGAAAATGACTCTACCACCCAAAGCAATCTACAGGTTCAATGCCATACCTATCAAACTACCCATGACATTTTTTACAGAACTAGAACAAAATATCTTAAAATTTATATGGAGACACGAAAGACCCTGAATAGCCAAAGAAGTCTTGAGGGAAAAAAACGGAGCTGGAGAAATCAGACTCCCTGACTTCAGACTATACTACAAAGGTACAGTAATCAAGACAGTATGGTACTGGCACAAAAACAGAAGTATAGATCAATGGAACAGGATAGAAAGCCCAGAGATAAACCCATGCACCTATGGTCAACTAATCTATGACAAAGGAGGCAAGGATACACAATGGAGAAAAGACAGTCTCTTCAACAAGTGGTGCTGGGAAAACTGGACAGCTACATTTAAAAGAATGAAATTAGAACACTCCCTAACACCATACACAAAAATAAACTCAAAATGGATTAAAGACCTAAATGTAAGGCCAGACACTATAAAACTCTTATATGAAAACATAGACCAAACATTCTATGACATAAATCACAGCAAGATCCTTTTTGACCCACCTCCTAGAGAAATGGAAATAAAAACAAAAATAAACAAATGGGACCTAATTAAACTTAAGAGCTTTTGCACAGAAAAGGAAAACATAAACAGGACAAAAAGACAACCCTCAGAATGAGAGAATATATTTGCAAATGAAGCAACTGACAAAGGATTAATCTCCAAAATTTACAAACAGCCATGTAGCTCAATATCAAAATAACAAACAACCCAATCCAAAACTGGGCAGAAGACCTAAATAGACATTTCTCCAAAGAAGATATGCAGATTGCCAACAAACACATGATAGGATGTTCAACATCACTAATCATTAGAGAAATGCAAATCAAAACTACAGTGAGGTATCACCACAATCCAATCAGAATGGCCATCATACAAAAATCTACAAACAATAAATGCTGAGGGGGTGGGGAGAAAAGGGAACCCTCTTGCCCTATTGGTGGGAATGTAATTTGATACAGCCACTATGGAGAACAGTATGGAGGTTCCTTAAAAAACTAAAAATAGAACTACCATATGACCCAGCAATCCCACTACTGGGCATATACCCTGAGAAAACCATAATTCAAAAAGGGTCATGTACCACAACGTTCAGTGCAGCTCTGTTTACAATTGCCAGGACATAGAAGCAACCTAAGTGTCCATCGATGGATGAATGGATAAAGAAGATGTGGCATATATATACAATGGAATATTAGCCATAAAAAGAAACAAAACTGAGTTATTTGTAGTGAGGTGGATGGACCTAGAGTCTTTCATACAGAGTGAAGTAAGTCAGAAAGAGAAAAACAAATACTTATGCTAACACATATATATGGGACATAAAAAAAAATTGTTCTGAAGAACCTAGGGGCAGGACAGAAATAAAGACACAGAAGTAGAGAATGGACTTGAGGACACGGGGAGGGGGAAGGAAAGCTGTGACTAAGTGAGAGAGTGGCATGGACATATATACACTACCAGATGTAAAATAGGTAGTGGGAAGCAGCCACATAGCACAGGGAGATCAGCTCTGTGCTTTGTGTTCACCTAGAGGGGTGGGATAGGGAGGGTGGGAGGGATACGCAAGAGGAAGGGGATATGAGGATATATGTATACCTCTAGCCGATTCACTTTGTTAGACAGCAGAAACTAACACAACAATGTAAAGCAATTATGCTCCAATAAAGATGTTTTAAAAAAAGAAAAGAAGAAAGAAAAAAAGAAAGAAAGAAAGAAAGAAAGAAAGAAAGAAAGAAAGAAAGAAAGAAAGAAAGAAAGAAAGGAAAGAAAGAAGGAAAGAAAGAAGGAAGGAAGGAAGGAAGGGGGAAATAAAAATGTCTTTGGCAGATGACATGATTGTCTATATAGAAAATACTTATGTATCTACAAAAGAAGGGAAAATCGCTCCTAAAATTAAGTAAGTTCATCAGGGTCACAGAATACAAAATCAACACACACATATCAATCATATTTCTATATGCAAGCAACAAATTTGTGGAGACCAAAATTTAAAATATAATGCCATTTACAAAAATTCCCCCAAATGAAATTCTTAAGTAAAGCCTAAAAACAAGAAAAATGTACCAGATTTGCAGGCTGAAAATTATAATATACTGATGCAAGAAATCAAAGATGATCTAAATAAATGGACATATTGTGTTCATAGGTTGGAAGATGTAAATTCTCCCCAAACTGATATATAGGTTTAATGCAAATTCTATAAAATCCCAAGATCTTTGTATGTATAAAAAATTTACTATAAAATTTATATGGAAAGGCAAAGGGACTAGAACAACTAAAACATTTTTGGAAAAGAATGAAGTTGGTGAAATCATTCTACCAGATGACTGACTTACATAGCTACAGTAGCCAAGACAGTGTGAAGAGGTGTAGATCAATGGAACAGAGCAGAAAACCCAGAAATAGACCCACACAAATATACCTAATTGAATTTGGACACAAGTTCAAGTAAATTCAGTGTAGGAAGGATACACCTTTTAGCAAATGGATGTGTAAAAAGAACTATGTTAGGAATGACTGAGACATGACCTGAGGACCTCCATGTTATGCTGCCCATACTGGACTTTTGCTGGACATTCTAAATTAAAACTGCAATTTAACAGTTGCTGAGTTGCTAAAAAGAAAGAACAAGGCTGACAACTGGAATTTTTCTGGACTAGAGAAAACATACCTTTCCCTAGCAGTAAATGAGATGCATTCCATAAGCCAATCGTATGGATAGAATAATTTTACCCTCCAATCCCATTCTTGGTAAACACTTGGTATAAGCCTGCATTAACTCCCCACTTTTTCCTATAAAAACCCCTGCTCATTTTCCTCCAGTGGAATACTATTCTGGGTTCCTCCAGAATCTGTGATCTTCGAATTGCAATTCAAAGATGAAATACACTGCCTTTTTTCCTCTTTAGAGTTTGTGGTCCTTTTGGTTGACAGATGTTAAGAGGATGAGAAGTTAAGCTACAGACTGGAAGAAAACATTTGCAATCCACATATCTGACAAAAAAAAAAAAACCAAAAAAAAAACCCTTGTGTCTAGATTACATAAATGACTCTTAAAACTCAACATCAAAAAGATTTTTCAATTAGAAAACTGGGCAAAAGACATGAACAGACATTTTATCAAAAATGACAAGACAAGGGGCTTCCCTGGTGGCGCAGTGGTTGAGAGTCCGCCTGCCGATGCAGGGGACATGGGTTCGTGCCCCGATCCGGGAAGATCCCACATGCCGCGGCAGCGGCTGGGCCCGTGAGCCATGGCCGCTGAGCCTGCGCGTCCGGAGCCTGTGCTCCACAACGGGAGAGGCCACAGCAGTGAGAGGCCCGAGTATCGCAAAAAAAAAAAAAAAAAAAAAAAAAATGACAAGACAAATGGCAAATAAGCATGCAAAAAGATGTTCATCATCATTAGCCATTAGGAAAATGCAAAAATTAAAACCATAGTGAGAAATGACTATACACAAATTACGATGACTGAAATAAATGGTGGGGGTGGAGTGACATCAACAAGATGGAATTATAGGGATTTCTAGTGTGCATCTCCTCGCAGAAACATCAGTTTGAACAACTATCCACTCACAAAAATAACTTTATAAGAGCTAAGAATTTCAGCTGAAGGATTAGAACACCAGGGTGAAGCACAGAAGTAGGAAAAGACGCATTGAAGACGGTAGGAAAGGCAATTGCACATTACTGCCCTGTCACTCTTCTCCCAACACCAGGCAGCCCACAGAAACCCTCCCTGTGGAGGGAAGGAAAGTGAAGGGAGTACCAACCTTCATCAGGGACCCAGCACCAGGCCCACACCAGCCCTGACTGTCTCCCCCAGGGAGCCATTCCTGTGGTCCCAAGCTCAGGGCAGCTCCCACGAACCCAGGGTCCCCATCTCAGTATCACCAGGCTCCAGGCAGGCTCCCAAGGACCAAGGCTACCGCCCCGCCCCAGTGCCAGGTGGTCCCTGCAGCCTCAGCCTCCAGGCCCATCTCAGTAGTCCCTGGCGACTGGCTAACTCCTGCCGACCCAGGATTCACGCTTGCCACGCCCACCATTCGGATTTCAGGTGAATGTTCCACCTAACAATTTATTGTTATGCTGACTTTCTTTGCCAAGTATTTCTCTCAGAGACCTGGTGAGGTGGCATCATTATATCCTGGGAAGAATTCATATACTTTGGGCTTCCCTGGTCATAACACCACCATAATAGCATTTTTATTTCAATGTTAACACAATCATGTGTCTTGTTTAAACCAATCTATTGTGAATTGTTCAAAACAGCAGTTTTGGGGTGGAACTTTCCCCTGAAATCCAAGAGAAGAGAACTCTGGCAAACTGGGCTGGGTACAGGCAGCAGCCAGTTTTCCTAAGTCATCTGGGTTATATTTCAGGGACTCCATCTCCTATATGACTCTCAAACTAGTATCTCTCCTCCTTGGAAAGAGGAATGAAAATAACAGAATGAGGAGCTTGATAGTATTTTTGCACTCAAGAAATTACAGAATTTTCTATTTGAGATTTTATTTAAAAAAGAGAGGAAAGTACTTACTTGAGTAGAATTAAGCTGCATTATGGATTGGACTGTCTTCATTTATTTTCTGTTCATCCATTGTAACTAGTCACCATCCACTACTAAATCTGAGCCTATATGTATCCTGGTTCCTTCTCACCACTCTTGTTCTGAGTCATTGTTTTGATCTGCTTTCCAGTCCTGTGCTGATCTATGTCCCAAGCTGACCCATGCTGGGTCCATTTAAGTGGATCAGAGCTGCTGTGCTTACTGCACTTTTTGTTTCTTCTTCCCCAGTTGCTCAGCATGCAATCCTTAGATTGTCATGTCTTGATCTTCATTATTCTGGCTATATTTGTTAGGATCTATGCAATGCTGAATTGATAGAGGTACATCTGCATCACTTCATGTCCCCCTCTGGTAATGTCTACTACAAAATGCTATATAAGGGCGGGGTGGTGAGATTAAAGATTGTTAAGAATAAGCATATTTTGCGTGGAATTAAGAGGTCAGTCTTGTTAAATATGAGAGTTCTTCTTGATGAAAATGAAGGGGCTGGAAGATGGGTGGAGGTAGAGCTCCATGAATAGAGAGGTTACCATGAATTTAGAAGAAGGAGAGCCAAAAGATGAGGCTCCTGATTTTCTCAGTAAGGGGCAGGCAGGGCTGTATTTAGAGGTTTCTGGGTGTTGAGAACACCTGGAACATACATACCAGAACAGTTCCCTCCAATGAACTTTCTGCAAGGATGGAAATTTTCTGTATCTGAAAAGTACAATTTGGTAGCCACTAGTCACATGTGGCTATTGAACACTTAAAGTGTTTTGTGTGACTGGGGTATTGAATTTTTAATTTAATTTTAATTAATGTAAAGAGCCACATGTGACCAGTGGCAATCATATCCAACTGCACAGTTCTAGAGAAAATAAACATTGCATGATTAATTGGGGCACTAGAAATTGCAGTTTATTTGATTTATATAGGCACCCAAGCCAGAGATTAAGACAGAATATTTACTTCTGTGGTTGGGAATTTTGTTTGGCAGGTAGTATGGTAAAAATATGTCTTCTAAAGCAGTTAATTTAAATACATTTCACTTCTTTTATCAGTACAATCCTGTCATCATTATGAACACAAAACACTACCTTCTCTGCATTCTTTTATGAAAGTTGTTCTATGGTATCAGTTCTATTGATATTTAAAATACTACCTACTCAATAAAACACAAAGTCCTGTGTGGGCAGGAAAAAAAAATGCTATATATACTGCTGGAGGGAAGAGTGGGGGATGGTTATGAGTTTCTAGATATGGGGAAAGTAAAATTACTTTGGATTCTACTTAGAAAACTTTCCATGGTCTTTGGAGGCAACTCCTTCCTTCCACTGACCCATTCTCCAGGTAGAAGCAAGGGAAGAAAATTAACCAAAATAACTGGTACCCATTTTTTTTTATTTGAGACCCTCTTAGTTCTGTGTACTCCTTATGGTGTTAAGGACTGACTTCACCTTTTCTCATTTTCACCCTGGAAACTCTGGGGAAATATGAGCTGCTCTCAAGGCATCAGGTAACTCTGTACACATCCTCTGTTTACTCTGGCCCTGTGGTTGGCTAATGGTTGAAATTTACTAATAAGCTAAAGATATTATTAGTGATATTGAGAAAAAACTGAGATCCTGAATTTAACAAGGATAGAGGTCAAGTGAAAGGCAAAGACACTGCATACAAGACAGAGATGAATGACAACTATAGTCTTAATAAGAGTTTCAGAAAAGATTTTGTGTGACTTCTGACTCAGTCAACAGGAAATGTGACAGTTTGCATTTCATATGTGAGACAGAACAATCTGTCACTTAGAAATATTTGGGTCAATAATATTAGCTGAGAATAAAATCATGATGTGAACGTGAGAGTGATTCTAAATAAACTAGATAAACAGAAAGATTCCAAGGGCAGAAATTTTCCTCCTTTTTCTTCAAATTTATGTATAAATATGCTGCCACAATGAGACTGCTAGATAATATGTGGTTTATGAATTTCATCTGGATTAGAAAATCATTAGATTCTCTGCATCGTTACAATGTGATGACTTTTACTTTCAAACATTTAGAGCTGTTAGCAGGAACAAAACAATGATCTCTTAAGGAAGCATACTGTGAGATGGAAAAAAGATGATTTGGGCATATACTGGTATAAAGAAAAAGAGAATAAACTGAAATATTTAATTTTTCAACAAAATGACTAAGGACTTAGATTCAAGCAATTTTCTATTTAAACTTATCTTTTAAAAAATAACATACTTCATAGATCTTTGGGCTCAGAAACAAAGGTTGTGGCTATGTACAAATATTCTGCGATAAAATAATTAAAATCACATACGTGTTAATATTTAAGGCAGAGTTGTCTCTGTTTACCATAAATCTTGGACCAAATTCATTTGTTCTAAAACGGATGTCACATTTCAATTTATTGTATCCTCACAGTGTGGCTGACAGAGGTTTTTGCCCACGCCCAAAACTCTGCTGCACTGTCTAGGCAATGCTTTATTGTATCTTAAAGGGTTCCTTCTGCAGAAAAAAAACTGAGCTGCCTCGTTCTGGCTCCTCTTGCAACTGTTCAGCTATCCTGCAGTTTTCTATTTGCACTCTCCAGCCTGGGAGGTTGCAACACAGCAAACAGCAAACAGTGCTACCCTGCTCAGAGATCTGCTATGTTTAAAGCTCCTTGCTCTGGATTTCCTGTTTAAAGATTAAGAGATTTGATAAAGATATATTGGTCAAGCTTTCATTTTAAATCTGTCCAAAGTCCTTGACAGAGTGGCCATTTTACTAACAGCACTCCATTTGTCTTAGGATCATAACATGTTAGATTTCCAGTGTTATTCAATGATTATCCAGTCCAACACCCGCAGTTTACAGATGAAGAAACTGACGCTCAGAGAGCTGAAATGAAATGTTTAATTTCTGGGAAAATAAATTTCTTATATTCCTGAGAACCCAAACTCCAAGTATAAATTCTGCTGTCAAAAAAATCATCAGGGAGAGTGAGTTGCTGAGACCGTGTCGCCATTGGATAAAGGACTCTCTTGGGAATAAAAGTTCTTCTAAATAATCCTTCCTTTTTTTCTTGGTCTCAGATCAAGGAATGGATGAATGTTGGGGGAAAAATGCACATAACACATATGCATTTAAATTCATTTAAATTCAGAGTACCAAGTTTCTCTGAAGTTCACTGATAAATACTCTAGGTTAAGAATCCCTATTCTAAACTGTCTAGATGAATGTCAAGAACATTCATTATATTCTGAACTAATTATTGCTTTTTTCCTATTGATATTCATTGAGTTCTTACTATGTTCTAGGAGCTTTACATATATTTAGGTATTCAATCCTCTTAAAAATTCCGCAGACCATTACTAATATAATACTCATTTTACAGATGATGACATTGAAACACAGAGACATTAAGTAACTTGACTAAGGCCACAGAGCCAATAAGTGGTACTATCAACATATCAATTTGCTAATTTAGGTTGTCTGGCTCCATAACTGAAACATGCTTTTAACCACTAGGTAATATGATTTATCGAGTATAACATGTCAATCACTTTTGCTAACTATTTTAAGTTTTCCAAACCCTCTGAGGAGGTTGTCATTATTATTTCCATTTTTTAGATCAGGAAATTGAGGTTTATAGATATGAAGTCCAATGTTGATAAATCTAGTAAGTTATAGAACAGAGAACTGGGCACAGATCTTCTACCATATAGTGCAGTGTTATTTTCTCTGTAGCAATCCTGTCCAGTAGAACTTTCCACATTGATGGAAATGTCCAGTGTGATAGACACTATTCACATGTGGCTATTGACAACTTGCATTGTGACTAATGTTAACTGAAGAATTTATTTTAAATTGTATTTAATTTTAGTTTAAGTAGTCATACCTGGCTAAGGGCTGCCATACTGAACATCGGGGCTCCAGAGCCTTACTCCGCAGTGTGGTCCATGGGCCAGGACCACCAGCACCACCTGAGTGTTGTTAGAGATACAGACTGCAAGCTTCATCGCAGACCTATGGATTCAGAGTCTGAATTTTAATAAGACTTTCAGATATTTTATACACACTTTAACATTTAAGAATTGTGGTTCTAGACCACCCCACCACTCATATTATTTGTCAAGACCAAGAAAATAAACTATTTCATCTCAAGAGCCTTTTGCTCTCCAATTACTTTCCAAATTAAGGGTTTGTCACCTCTCTCCACTGCAATATGAATAAAAGCTTTAAAAGGAAAAGGAACATAGCAGATTAGGAGACTTCAGGCAAATTCATACCACCAAAGAGAAATCATAACAAGGAAATTAGTAATATTTGTAGCTGAAGATGTAGGTAAAAGTCAGATCATGAAGAGATGTATCATGTAGGAAAGTTGGACATTATCCTATTGGTAATAATCCCCTTTAAGGAGCATTAAGCTGAAGAGCTACATGTTACATGTAGGTGGTCCCAATGGCAGTGTGGAGAATAGATTGGTTTAAAGACCATCTCAAACCAGGTCAGAGGTGATGAGTGATAAGTGTTAAGAGTAATAAGAGATAAATAAGGTAGTGGTAGCTGGAATAGAGCATAGGGAACAAATTCAAGAAATACTTAGGAGAAAAAAATGGACAGGATTACATAATTGAATGTGAAAGATAAGAAAGAGAGAAGATAAAAACAAGGGTTTTGGCTTAGGTGACTACCTAGGTGATTGCCTCCAGGTGACATAGAGGATACAGAAGGTGGCCACAGATATAAGTTCAGTTCAGGAATACTGAAGTTTAAGTGACTTTTGGACAGGTAGGAGGATATATATACACGCAGCAATTAGGCAAGTTTAAATTTGATTAGACATATTTGGGGTATAAGATATAAATTTGGTGATCAACAAAGTTTAGGAGGAAATTGCAATGGATTAGTCAGGAAGAATATGCAAAGTGGAAAGAGTTTCCACAACATTTCTGAGGGACTGTGGAGGAGGAAGAGAAGTCTGCAAAGAGTAGCTACATTATAAGGAGCACCTGGGATTTTACAAGCCAAGAGAGTAGTTTACAAGACAGTGTCAGTTGAAACAAAGATGCAGAGTAACAAAACACCAAAAATACCACTTTAGTTTGGTAATTACTTGGTCATTGGTGACCTTATGAGAACAGTTTCAATGGAGTGGCTGTGATGGAAACCAGATGCGAAAGAGTACAAAGTAAATGGGAGGTCAGGAAATCAGGGCGGTGAGCAGAGACTCTTCTTTGAAAACTTTTATGCAATTCTACACCAAGTATTACAGATCAAGGAGATTAAAGGAGACATGTAAAGAGTCTAATTAACCAACTTGTGTTATCTCCAAAGGGAAAACATTTTATTTGCCTGTGAATGGCCCTTGTACTGGCACTGCATAGAAAGGGAGATCAAAATGAAACCAAACCAAAAGCAGCATGTTTTGAACAATGAAAAACAAAACTCTATTCTGAGCAATGGATATAAGAGATGCAAGATGCACTTTGTGGTCCCCGAGGCTCATCATAATGTATAGGAATAACACCCCCAAAAATCAAGAATTAAGTGATCAGAGAGCAGCTGAGAGTCAGAGCTTAAACATGAATTAGGCACCAGTGAATGTTAACCACTTTGTTCGTGCAACCTAACTATTCCCACTTATCTCTCTGTTGGAGGAGGTCATCAAGAGGGTGTGACACCGGTTGAACCTCGAACTGGACCTGAACGATCAAAGGCTCCTTACTCCTTCCCCTGTACTTAGAATGTATGACTGGCCCACTGGCCCCATGCTAGGAGCCACTTAAGGACGCAGCCTTGAGAGAATGATGTGTTGAGGCCACCTGAATTGGACAGTGACTGAACCCTGTTAATGGTCTCCATATAAACTATTACAGTTCTGCTGGGTAGGTGCAGAGATCTACTCACCTCATGATTGTCCCAGACAAGCCTCGAACTTCAGTTCCCTTGCTTATTAAAACTACCTCCTACCCACCTGGAGTGACTTACCTCTTTCTTCAGTCTCTCTTGCCCTTCCTGTAGGGAGCCAGTGTCGGATTTCACCCAGGGAGCTCAGGTAGTGACCCAACACTCTCCCTGTGAAAACCTGCCCCTCAACAACTAAACCTCCAGACACCTTCCCTTTCAGTCCCTAAACTACCAGGTAGAGTCTATACCATAAACCCTGGCTCCAGGGCTTTGAGGTCTCCCAGCTAAAGTCACTTAGCACTCCTCCAAGACCAGCTCATTCCCATTGCTGGGAACGTAAAGAACCTGAGGCAATAGGATCGCATGTAGGTGATGAGGCTGCTCACCTGCTCTGACCTTATGCTCACATTTCACTATGTTGATTTCTATCTCCAGTAGATTATTTTTATTAAAAGTAAACTTCTGATGGCCTATATGGGAAAAGAATTTTAAAAAGAGTGGATATATGTATATGTATGGCTGATTCACTTTGCTGTACACCTGAAACTAACACATTATAAATCAACTATACCCCAATAAAATTAATTTAAAAAAATAAACTTTTATTATGTAGCAAGTATCTGTATGCAGAGTAGAAAGTTAAAGATACCACAGTAAGAAGATTAGATGACTCTTTTCCTACAGTCAGGGATAACCACTAATACCTTATTGTAAGTTCTCCACATTTTTTTTATTCACAAATATAAATATATGCATGTTTACTGAGACAAGATCAAGCTGTAATGTTATTTTTCCCATAGATGATTAACTCTTTAAGAGACCAAATTTTACAATTCTATCACGGGAGTGTCTGGCTTGGTATCTGACTTAGAATAAGACCCACATGAAAGAAATTTAAAAGTGGGTTCTGTTTCTTGAAATTTACTGAAAAGATTTGCACCTCAAGAGCCATCTACGAGGTCCAAGACTCATGGGTCCCTCTTGACTAAAGAATTAATGCTCACTATGCAGACCTCTATCAAGATAATGTGATTGAGTTCAAACAAAAAAGAGAGATGGGTGATGGTCGAAGTTGGGACCAGGAGTTGGAGTAGCCATGAGTGTGCTCTTGCATCCCTCCCTGTAGATAAAATGACCACACCAAGAATGTCCACAAGCATGGGGGCATGGATGATATGGCCTAGCTGACCTTGAAGCCGATACCTAGCTTCAAGACCTTGCATATGTCAGAGATTCAAATTCTCTTCTGCTTCATGAAGAATATGGAATTATATCTCTTTCCATAAATCAAAACAATATGCATTGTAATCTTTCCATAAATCAAGAGATCAGTAGTGTGCATCCTTACTTTCCTAATGCTCAGTGATCCTTATCCTTTCTGCAGAGATATCTGTGCCTAAAAAGGTCTTCAGAAGAAGAATCTATACATTATATGGAAAAGTAAAAGTACAAGAAAGTTTTAGATTCTATTACGGCTCAACATCACTAATTATTAAAGAAATGCAAATCAAAACTACAATGAGGGCTTCCCTGGTGGCGCAGTGGTTAAGAGTCCGCCTGCCGATGCAGGGGACACGGGTTCGTGCCCTGGTTCAGGAAGATCCCACATGCCGCGGAGCAGCTGGGCCCGTGAGCCATGGCCGCTGAGCCTGCGCGTCCGGAGCCTGTGCTCTGCAACGGGAGAGGTCACAGCAGTGAGAGGCCCACGTACCAAAAAAAAAAAAAAAAAAAAAAAAACTACAATGAGATATCATTGGAGATATCTCCAATGTGGTGTGGAGAAAAGGGAACTCTCCTACACCATTGGTGGGAATATAAATTGGTGCAGCCACTATGGAGAACAGTATGGAGGTTCCTCAAAAAACTAAAAATAGATTTATCATATGATCCAGCAATCCCACTCCTGGGCCTATATCCAGAAAAAATGGAAACTCTAACTTGAAAAGATACATGCACCCCAATGTTCATAGCAGCACAATTTACGTAAATCCATTGTGGTCTCAATGTTTCCATAATAAGGAAAACTCTCTTTAAATTAAGAAACTATCATAGCAACACTGTTTCCAATAGCCAAGACATGGAAGCAACCTAAATGTTTATTGACATATGAATGGATAAAGAAGATGTGGTATATATATACAATGGACTATTATTCAGCCATTAAAAAAAATAATAATGCCATTTGCAGCAACGTGGGTGGACCTAGAGATTATCATAGTAAGTGAAGTAAGTCAGACAGAGAAAGACAAATATCATATATCACTTATATGAGGTATCTTAAAAAATGATACAAATGAGTTTATTTACAAAACAGAAATAGACTTGCAGACATTGAAAACAAACTTATGGTTACCAAAGGGAAGGGAGGGGAAAGGGATAAATTAGGAGTTTGGGATTAACAAATGCACACTACTATATATAAAAGATACATAATCAACAAGGACTTACTGTATAGCACAAGGAACTGTATTCAATATCTTGTAATAACCTATAATGGAAAAGAATCTGAAAAAGAATATATAAATATATGTATAACTGAAAAAACAATAATATATTATTTAACTTCTCTGTGCCTCAGTTTTTTACCTAAAAAGCAGAAATAATAAAAGCACCTACCTCATAGAGTTGTGGTAAAAATTAGTTGAGCATATGAAATACTGAAATATGTTTCATACACAAAGATATTTCTCTGAAGAAGATATACAAATGCCATCAAGCATATGAAAATATTCTCAACATCACTAATCATCAGAAAAATGCAAATCAAAATCACAATGAGATATCAACTCATACCTGTCAGGATGACTATTATGAAAAAAGAAGGATTATAAATGGTGGCAATAATGTGGAGAAACGAACCCTTGTTCACTGTTCGTGGGAATGTAAAATGGTGCAGCCATTATGGAAAGTAATATGGAGGGTCCTAAAAAAATTAAAAATAGAATTACTGTATGATTCATCAATTTCACTTTGAGGTACATATCCAAAAGAATTGAAAACAGGATCTCAGAGATGTTTGCACACATAAGGTTATTAAAGCATTATTCACAAAAAGCAAAAGGTAGAAGAACCTAAATGTCCATCAATGGATGAATGAAGAAAACATAGTGTATGCCTGCAATGGGTTATTATTCAACCTTAAAAAAGAAGGAAATCCTGTCATACGCTATGTGGACAAACCTGGAGGACATTATGCTAAGTGAAATAAGCCAGTCACAGAAGAACGAATACTGCATGATTCCACTTACATGAGGTATTTAAAGTAGTCAAACTTGTAGAAACAGAAAGCAGAAGGTGTACCAGGGACTGGGGGGAGGGGACAGATAAGGAGTAGCTGTGTGGTGGGTGTAGAGTTTCAGTCATGCAGGATGGTGGGCAGGGTGGCGCCCAGGGATCTGTTACACAACAATGTGCATATGGTTGACTATTGATCTGTACTCTTGGAAATTGTTGGAAAGGTGGATTTTACGCTTTTTTCAGCCACACTAGGAAAAAAAAAAAAATGGAAGAAATAAACTCTGTGGCAGAGATTGACACTTGATTATATCTAAATCCCCAGAGCCTAGCCTGAGATTTGGCAAAGAGTAAGGGTTTAAAAAATTGTTTCTCAGAGGAGGAAAGCCTGAATGAATGCAAGAGTGAATTTGAGATTAAATTTTTAAAGGCATTCAGCTACTGAATATTCACTGGGGACCCTTGCCTCTCTCACCCTTGGGCTTGGTGTCTGTAGTGCTGATTGGAAGATTAATGGTCACCAGGGAATATCCTTGAGATGGTCAAAAAGATTGAAAAGTATCATTTTCACATAAGGAGCTCTTTGAGAAAAGTAGAAAATTCCAGAGTCACTGAATGCCTTTTTCTTCTAAGAAACTTTCTCTAAATTGTCCTACTTTCTGAGCCGTTATTGTCAGCAATTTTGCTTCTTCAATTCTTCATTTTTATTATCTTGGACTTCTGAAAAGTGATGTTTCCCTACACTAGGACAAGTTCCCCTCCTATTACATACTTAAGCTTAATTCTTAAGTTAAGAATTATAGGATTGGGAGATTGGGGTTGACATATATACACCAAATATGCATAAAATAGATAACTAATAAGAACCTGTTATATAAAAATAAAATAAAATTTTATAAAATATTTTTAAAAAAGAATTATAAAGTCTGCATATAGGTCACGCCTCTCATGTACTGCAAAAGCTAGAAGGATCTGAAGCAAAGGGGATCAGAAGCTGAATCATGCAAAGCTGGCCTCTTCGATGGAGAAAAACCTCCCCAGCAAGTTCACCCAGTGCTCCTGGACCAAGAGCACAGGGGGCTGCCCTCTTTTAAACCCATTCTAAGGAGAGCAAGAGGCAAAATATATTCATTCATTCAAAGACCTCGGCATTAGGCACTCGAGTGCTAGGACAGGATTCTCACCCTAAATCTATCTAAGGTCTGGTCAGAGAGACAGACAAGAAAATCAGTGATTAATCCCAGAGGGATAAGTACAGGAGGGTAGATACAGGCTCTGAGATAACAGAAGAATTACCACTGTCTTAGCTAAAGATGGCTGAGGATAGCTCAGTTAATGCTCTCAATAACAGAACTAATTTTTAAAAGATTAACAGGGTTAGCCACTGACAGGGCTGGAGGTTGGGTGGGGACCAGGGAAGGAAGCAAGTATACTATAGAGGGAGGCAGCAGGTTGCTTATATCATTTATGCTCTAGGAGGATTGATACGGCTAGAGACAAGTGTCAAGATGGAGAGTGGCGGGAGATAGAAAGCAAGGGACTAATGCAAAACTCAGGTGCTCAAGTGCTTTCTGATATATTTGAAATTTATCTCGAAGATTAGTGGAAATGGAGTCATGAAGAGATGGGCTCTTCAGAAAGACAACTTAGTAGGAGTGTTCAGCATGGATTAGAGAGAAGGAGATAGAAATGGGGAGCCTAGTTACATGGCTATTGTGACTCTTCAGGAGAGACATTATTAAATTCTGCACTCTGGAGGAGGTGGTAGGAATGAAAAAGATAGAAAAGATTCAGAAGTCTTTCATCAAGGAGACTGTAAAAGGCATCATTTAAGATTATCCTAGTGAGATATTATCCTGTTAATATCTGGTGCAGGATTTTTATCATAACGGTTTATAGAAAAGTCAAGTCCCTGATATTATACATAAACTTGTGGATGTATTTAGGTAAATTTTTTGCTAAGAAAAGTCTCTTTAATTTTCATCAGACTCTCAAACAGCCAATAGGTTAAAAGTCAAATTATTAAGCTAAGTATTGACAGTGGCCCACCGTACTACTAGGAAGAACCAAAGCTCTTAATTTCACAGCATATGTTGACAAGACATAGCCCACAAGACCAGGCTAGAAAAGCAAGTTGGTTTTTTAATGACATTTATCACCTTGGATTTTATGCAAGGCTACTCTTGCACTTCAGAATTGTTTATTGCTCTGAACTACACAGAATTTTGTCATGTAACAGGGAAACAATCTCTTATATTCTCAAAAATCTTTTTTAAAAGTAAAATCCACGACTTTCTTGCAAAACTTGAGTGAAACTTAGTCCATCTAAGGAGCCCAGAAGGGGCAGCTCAGTTACACATGGCTGTACACCCACCTAGAGAATATTTGGAGCACCTTTTCTATAAGCATTCACACATTTATCTATGTATCCTTGTAGTTTAAGAAATGGAAGCAAAGATGAATAAGATATAGTCTTTGTTACAAAATTATCAGTCATTTAATTTAATAAATGGACTACATAATAGTCATCCAAAGCAGGCCGCAATAAACTTTGTTATGGGATCAAGGAGTAGGAATATGGCCAAAGAGAGATGCCAAAGCAGCATCTCAAATACAGTGTAGGAGTTTGCCAGGCTGCAGGAGCATACGAGGCCAACTGCAGGAGAACTATCCCAAACTTAACGTGTTACCTTTGGCTTTATTTTGACCACGTCATATAAGTTTGTGTCTTTTTAATTGTAGGTCATGAAATCACTTTAGGGAGAAATATGTGGATATGCCACAGTATGTTTATCCCTTCACATATTGGTGGACATTAGGATGGTGTCCACTTTTGTCTATTACAAATAAAGCTGCTATGAATAGTTAGGTACAAGTTTTGAATGGTTGTATGAATTTCTCTCAGGTAAATACAGAGGTATGGAATGGCTGAGTGTATGTTCACTTTTTAAAAAACTGCCAACCTGTTTTCCAAAGCGGTTGTATCACTTTGTATTCCCACCAACATTGTATGAGAGTTCAAGTTGTTCCATATCCACCTCAACACTAGGTATTGCCAATCTTTTTAATTTTTAGATATTTTAATCAAAGTGTACTTGTAATTCCTTATGGTTTTAATCTGCATTTCCCTAATGAGTAAAGTTGAGCATTTTTAAGTGTTTATTATTATATATATATATATATATATATATACATCTCAGAGAATTTATATATATATATATATATATACTACAGAATAGATGTATATATTTATCATATATATAACATGTACACATATTCTACAGCAAAATGTTCAAATCTTTTTCTTTTTGTTTATCAAATCCTTCTGTTTATCAGGATGTTGATACTCATTAATAAGCAGTTATGTGTTCTTTGTATATTCTAAATAAGAGTCTTTGTTCCATTCTGTGATTTACCTTTTTATTTTCTTAACAGTGTCTTTTGAGAAGAAAATGTTTTAAACGTTGATGAAATCTAATTTGTGTGTGTGTGTGTGTGTGTGTGTGTGCGCGCACGCGTGTGTGTGTGTGAGCGTATGGGTATGTAAGTGCGTGGGTTCTTTAGAGGTGAGTGGGAATGAGGCAGGTTAGATAATCCCTTCCCCAACCCAGGAGAGAAGGTTGCGAAATAGAAGGTAATAATGTATGATTCCATATAAGTATAAGGAGGAGAACTGAAAAAGCATGAATTATAGCCCAAATTGTCCCTGTGCAATAGTGTAATAGGATATGAAGTTGTGCTGCTATATAGGGGAGAGGGATGTGGGACAAAATTATAGCTATCTTAAGAATAGTGATAACTGGCATTTATGTACATTTATATGTATATATATATATACATATATATTCCCTTGAAACTACTCTTCTGAGAAAATCAATCATTTTCAACAAATTATGTCTTTATAAGTTGGCAAGTAAAAATACTACCAAAAGTGCAAATCAAGGAACCAGAAAAGTCTAGGTTAAAAATCTAGGCCTCCCTGTGACCTTGAGAATTTCATTTCATATCTAATTGATTACAAAATGGTGATCTGAGCAATTGAAATGGAGTCTATAACAAAAAGTATTTCTTAGAAGTTTTTTGTTTTATTGAGGTATAACTGACATATGACATTATATTAGTTTCAGGTGTACAATATACTGATCCGATGTTTGTATATATTGTGAAACAATCACCACAATAAGTCTAGTTAATATCTGTCACCATACATTAGGGCTTTTTTTAAAGCATCTATGGATGCATACTTCCCCAGTCAAAATTCTGCAACGGGGCTTCCCTGGTGGCGCAGTGGTTGAGAGTCCGCCTGCCGATGCAGTGGGACACGGGTTCGTGCCCCGGTCCGGGAAGATCCCACATGCCGCAGAGCGGCTGGGCCCGTGAGCCATGGCCGCTGAGCCTGCGCGTCCGGAGCCTGTGCTCCGCAACGGGAGAGGCCACAACAGTGAGAGGCCCGCCTACCGCAAAAAAAAAAAAAAAAAATTCTGCAACGATTTTTTTTTAGAAATTGAAAAATTGACTCTAAAATTTACATAAAAATGCAAAAGACTCGAAAAGCCAAACAACCTTAAAAAAAAAAAATTGAGGGCTTCCCTAGTGGCGCAGTGGTTGAGAATATGCCTGTTAATGCAGGGGACATGGGTTCAAGCCCTGGTCAGGGAAGATCCCACATGCCACGGAGCAACTAGGCCTGTGAGCCACAACTACTGAGCCTGCGCGTCCGGAGCCTGTGCTCTGCAACAAGAGAGGCCACGACAGTGAGAGGCCCGCGCACCGCGATGAAGAGTGGCCCCCGCTTGCCACAACTAGAGAAAGCCCTTGCACAGAAACGAAGACCCAACACAGCCAAAAATAAAAATAAATAAATTAAAAGAAGGCTCAACATTTAAAAAAAATTTTTTGATGAATTTAATACTACTAGATTCTAAGACATAGATATAAACCTACAGTAATCAAGTCAACGTTATATTTGAGTATAAAGACAGACAAATAAATCAATGGAACAGAATAGAGGGTTTAGAAATAGATTGACACGTAGAGAGTCAATTGTTTTTGGTAATGCAATTCAATGATAGTAGAACAATTGGGTAAACAAATGAAGAGAAAAATGATTTTCTGCCACTCTCTCAAATAATGAAATTAACAATATAATAATTTGAGATGAATTGTAGATATAAATATAAAAGTTAAAACTATAAAGCTTTATTGACTTCCCTGGCTGTCCAGTGGTTAAGACTCTGAACTTCCAATGCAGGGGGGTGCAGGTTCGGTCCCTGGTCGGGGAACTAAGATCCCACATGCCACACGGTGCTATTGTACAATACAATAGCCATTAACCACATGTGACCATATAAAATTAAATTCAACTGCTTAAGATTAAGTGAAATTTAAAGTTTGATTTCTCAGCCACAGCAGCCATATTTCAAATGCTTAACAACCAAGGTAGCTAAAGGCTATGATATTGGATAAGGCAAATAGAAGTTCTAATGGAAAGTGTTATTCTAGAAGACAATATAGGAGAATGTCTTCACAAGCAGGAAAAGGTTTCTTAAATAGGGCACAGAAGTTGTCAACAAAAAAACTTAAACGTCAATAAATTGGACTTTCTCAAAACTTAATCACACATTCATTAAAAGACACTGTCAAGAAAATGAGTAGACAAAACACAGACTGGAAGAAAGTATTCACAACATATATATATGAAAGAGCGTTTTGCGGCTTCCCTGGTGGTGCAGTGGTTGAGAGTCTGCCTGCCAATGCAGGGGACACGGGTTCGTGCCCCGGTCCGGGAAGATTCCACATGCCGCGGAGCGGCTGGGCCCGTGAGCCATGGCCGCTGAGCCTGCACATCCGGAGCCTGTGCTCCGCAGCAGGAGAGGCCACAAAGTGTTCTGTATGCAGGATATGTAAAGAACCCTACAATTTTATTTTTAAAAAAGCAAAGAAAAAGCCAATTAAATGGAGCAAAAAATTGAACAAAAACTGTATATCAACAGACGACTCACAAAGGAAAGCATGCAGATGACCAATAAGTACTCAAAAAAGTACTCAATATCATTGGTCATCAGAAAAATGCAAATGAAAGCCACAAAGACATCGCTAGACACCTGTAATTGCAGCTAAATTTAAAAGGAATGACAAACTTGATATTGATGAGGATGTGAAGCATTCAGAAGTCTCAAATGTTGCCATTGAGAATGTAACATAGTACAGTCATTTTGGAAAACTGTTTGGCAGTATCTTATGAAGTTAAACATGTAGTATAACATTTCTATGGCTTGGCAACTGCACTTGGGTGAAAGAGAAACCAAAGCACATTTCCACACATATATCAGCACACAAATGCCACTTAGCAACTTTATTAATGTTAAACCTCAAACTTGAAACAACCCAAATGTCCTTCATCAGAAGAGTAAATCATCAAATTTTGGTAGATCCATACAATGAAATACTACTCAGTAATTAAATGGGACAAACTGCTCACGTACAGAACAGCATAGATAAATCTCAAAACCTTTTGCTAAGATTAAAAAAAGGACTTCTAAAAAAATAAACTCTATATGAGTTCACTTAGATGGAGTTCTAGAAGAAGTAAAACTAATCTATGCCTCTGGAAGGAGGTCATTTACTGGAAAGGAGCATGAGCGAATTTTCTGGAACAAGGGAAAAGTTCTATATCTTGTTTGAGGTGATGAGTTCATGGGTAGAGGCATTTGTCAAAAATCCCCAAACTACACTTATCATATGTGCCTATCACTGTATGTATATTATCCCTTGATTAAAAATAAAAAGTTCTGGAGGGATTAAAGGAATTCTTGTATAAATGTGTAAATGTGTGTAGATGTGTATAAAGGTATATTCTAAATGTGCCTTTCCTCTCAGTATCTGCAGTGACTGCAGCTCTAGATACGAGTGCCCTCTGCTCACCCAAACCAAAGTGCCCTCAGAAGATATTCCTTATGGAATACCCCGTTATCAAGTACCAGTGCAGAAATAGAGACTTTACCTCTTGTGGTCTCCAAAGCCTCAGGTAGCAGAGCTCAGCCTCGTTCTTCATCCCTCTGCCTTTTGGTTTATTGACCATAACTCATCACAAAGAGTCTGACAAACTCAATATGTCATGGACAACTAGAGCTTTACTTATTCCATCAGCAGCTGACTCAACTATTAGTCATCTCCGAGATCAAAAATCTATTTTCTCATCCTAGGCTTGTAAACCTGAGCCCAGACCTCTGCAGACATCTTAAAGCCTGCTGTCAATTGATTTTTTTTCTTTTATATTCTGTAAATCTAACAATAAATAAATAATAATGTTCAAACATCCACTTTGCATTTGCTTTATTTATCACATTTTTAGGCACATCTTTTGGTTTTCAAGTGACCTGAATATGCTCAAACATATATTGACATCAAGTAGATTGCCATGGGAACTGAATGCAGCTGCACAAAGAGGTTTACAGGCAGGTAATTTAAAAAGCCCTGGAGCAAAGAATGAGTGCTTGATAGTGTCCTAGAACACCCCAGGGCATATCAAAATTAAATAAAGCACTAAGTCTTGAAGTAAGGGGTGGTTATTATACAGTAAACAGTAGCTGAAAGAAAAAAGCATTTTCCCCTAAATATGGTTTTCAGAATATGCATTATGATATTAACTTATTTGATGGGAAATATCAGGTCTGGGTTCTCTATATTTACTCACTAGATCAAAATACATAATAGTTTGAAAATCTTTGAGTATATGCTTTATTGATAATATTAGTGTCCTCAAAAATGGATCAATAGTGAATATATAGAGAGAGAACCACAGACTCAGAATTAAAAGAATCCTTAAAAGCAACTCACAATTTAGGCTCCAGTGACCTCTTAATTCTGCGGAAGGGCCAAATCATGTATATTGTTAAGAGCCCCAGTTTGGAGACCACTGATATTGTCATTCTCCCTAAACAGCACAAGGGATCCATACCAAATCATGAAAAAGTGGTTTTCTGACCTCTTTATAAACACATGCCATTGGCGGCGTGAAGTTCACAGCCTCAAAAAGAATAGTTGTAAACTGTGACTTTTGTAAGAGACCTAAACATTGAGAGATTTGATCATCATTGTCATCTCTTCTGCAGATGAACAAAACTGAGGGAAAGTTGAATTTTATCCTCTCAACCTTCCTACCTAGTTATCAGCATGGCCATTTTCATAGTATTAGCTTAAAACACCCTCATTGTCAAAGTCAAAATTCTTTATGACGGTGTAGCTTCTCATACTCTGTGAAACGCTTCCTATAAGTTGTCCGATTTTCAAGCAAAATAGTGTTCAATTTTAAAATGTTCCATGGTATGAAAAATTTAATACCTTCTACAAGTCAATCCATAATTACATAGTATCTCAGAAAGAACACAGGATTTAGAGTAAAAAGAACTCACCTTTACTACTGAGTTGGTTACGTACCAACTGTTTGATATTAGACAAGACATTTAATTTCTCTAACTCTAAATTTCTTTCTTTGTAAAGTGATGATGATAATCATGCCGAGCTCCCAGAGTTGTTGGTTAGACTTTAAATGATAATGTGTGTAAAAACATTTTAAAATCATAAAATAATAGACAATTACAATGTTCAATAATTTAAAGCTGAAAATTTGTCACATGTTCCCCCTCTTTCTTCACTACCAATGGACAGTTATCTTGGATAACATAACAGTTAGGTGGGATTATAGAAATAAGGATTGCTATTCAGTGATGAGAGAAGGTTACACAGTTAACACAGCTCAAATGATAATAATGGCTATCATTTATTGAGTGCCAATCAAATGCCAAGAAGTCAACATAGTATCATTTATCAACACTATGAGGTAGAATTTAGCTCCGTTTTGGAGATATTAAAACCAGGTGTCGTGAGCATGTTGTTTTTATTCTAAAGCGTCACGTCCTTGCAGGAACAACCAGTCCTCATTTCATGATGCCTTAGTGAAACCTTCCATCACAGCTTCCTGACTTCCTCTGGCCATAGGAGTGAAAATATGCAAAATTGGACCAATAAGACATCTTTTTGTGGACTTCCACATGAACTTGGGGAAGAAATCCCTTTCTGAGTTGCTAAGAAAAGACTAGAGTCTGAAGCTGCTGGTGGTCACCTCACCTACTCTGCGTGACCAACCTCCGTGCAGAATAAAGTGGAGCAGAGAGGACAGGTACTAGGTGAGATGAAACCCCAGTAACATCACTGGAACCTGATCCAATCAAACCCAAGCCTGGATGGACCATTCTCTCACACCCACGTTATAAGAGCAACGAATTCCTTTTTGATTACACTTATTTGAATTACTGTGAAAGGGTCACAGAAGGAAGTAGAATTTCCTGTGACAGAGTAACAGAGTTACTCATGCCTGAAGTTCTGCACAACTGATGAAGTAGCCACTGATCTCTTCTATCTAATACTTCACTGGCCTTTGCGATGTTCTATCATTCTGACATCATCTTTGAAATGACACCAGGCAGCTAATTGCTGTAGTGAGTCAGTCTCCTGACAACACTTGATACAAGTGACAATTACATCATTCAATTTCACATTCCTTTGAGAGTGAAATGAAGGACCACTAAGTCCCCAAGTAGCTTGACATCTTTTGGGGACAAAAAGAGGAATGTATATGCAATGTGGGCTGAAGAAACCTTTAAAGAGCTCATTGAATATCAGAATAAGATGGGAAATACAATTATAAGAGGCTCAAACTGAATTCTGTGGCTGTCAAAATACATTTGAGTTTAAGATTGCTGGTGTAGAGCTTTAAAGTAAAGGATGCCTATTTTTGAGCTGAAGCATTACAATGTCAACTTACAGGCAGGTGTAGGCTCTGTGGTTTCAGAGAAATGAAGTATGGTCATAGTCATTCGTTTAATTCATACAACAAATATTTATTGAGCAAACATTATGTGCTAGGCTCTGTTCCAGGCAAATCTCAGACTTCATGAAGTTTACATTCTAGTGGGGAAGTCAGAACATAAACAAGATAAAGGTGCAAACTATATAGTATGTTAGATGCTGATACATGCTAAGGAGAAAATTAAAGCAAGGAGAAAATAATTAAAGAAAATTAAAGCAAGGGAAGAGGTGGGAAAATCACCTCAATTTTAGAAACAATGACCAAGGAAGTTGTCACTAAAATGGTGACATTTAAGCGAGGTGTAGATGAGAGAGTAAATTATGTGAATATTAGCAGGGAAAACACTTCAAACAAAGCAACAACTGCAAACATTCAGAGCCAAGAAAAGACCCTTTCAGGCAACTTTTAGAAAAATCTTATGACTAAGTATATCCACAAAGTAGCAAATAATCTCAAACAATTTTATACCAATACACACAGAATTCTGTATGTAATTTATTTGGAGACGCTAAACAGTATTAATACCACCACCACCACCACCCCCCCACACACACACACACAAACACACACACACACATAAATACAACTTGGAAATTGCACAAATGTATTTGGTTTTCATCCAGGAGGCAAGAAGAGCTCTATACATATCAAATGGTAAAATTCATGGGTAAAAGGACACAAAGGTTAATATATGACATGTGCTTCTGTCCTCATTATGGTACTTTGCAATTCAAAACAGTATAAACTAAGATACATCTTCTGAGGATTTGTGAGTCTTCATTCAAACCCTGTACAGACATCCACATGGGAATTCCATTTTCAGCAAGATGTCCTAGATGTACAGAGTGACAATAGTATAGAACACCAAAAAATGCTGGATAACATGCTTTAAAAAAAAAAAATCTTTAAATCACAGTTGAGCTAGTAGTTGAGAAAAAAATTTGAGTTTGGAACGAGAAAGCAATTCTATAAGTATAGCTAGTCCTGGAAACTGCATTTGCCCTGGGGACATTGGATAACTGGAGAAAGAAAAACAGAGCTGGAGGAATCAGGCTTCCGGACTTCAGACACTACAAAGCTACAGTAATCAAGACAATATGGTACTGGCACAGAAACAGAAATATAGATCAATGAAACAGGATAGAAAGCCCAGAGATAAACCCACGCACACATGGTCACCTTAACTTTGATAAAGGAGGCAAGAATCTACAGTGGAGAAAAGACAGCCTCTTCGATAAGTGGTGCTGGGAAAACTGGACAGCTACATATAAAAGAATGAAATTAGAACACTCCCTAACACCATACACAAAAATAAGCTCAAAATGGATTAAAGACCTAAATGTAAGGCCAGACACCATCAAACTCTTAGAGGAAAACATAGGTAGAACACTCTATGACATAAATCACAGCAAGATCCTTTTTGACCCACCTCCTAGAGAAATGGAAATAAAAACAAAAATAAACAAATGGGACCTAATGAAACTTAAAAGCTTTTACACAGCAAAGGGAACCATAAACAAGACCAAAAGACAACCCTCAGAAGGGTAGAAAATATTTGCAAATGAAGCAACTGACAAAGGATTAATCTCCAAAATTTACAAGCAGCTCATGCAGCTCAATATAAAAAAAGAACAAACAACCCAATCCAAAAATGGGCAGAAGACCTAAACAGACATTTCTCCAAAGAAGATGTACAGATTGCCAACACACACATTAAAGAACACTCAACATCATTAATCATTAGAGAAATGCAAATCAAAACTACAATGAGATATCATCTCACACCGGTCAGAATGGCCATCATCAAAAAATCTAGAAACAATAAATGCTGGAGAGGGTGTGGAGCAAAGGGAACCCTCTTGCACTGTTGGTGGGAATGTAAATTGATATAGCCACTATGGAGAACAGTATGGAGGTTCCTTAAAAAACTAAAAATCGAACTACCATATGACCAAACAATCCCACTACTGGGCATATACCCTGAGAAAACCATAATTCAAAAAGAGTCATGTACCACAGTGTTCATTGCAGCTCTATTTACAATAGCCAGGACATGGAATCAACCTAAGTGTCCATCACACAGATGAATGGATAAAGATGGGGCACATATATACAATGGAATATTACTCAGCCGTAAAAAGAAACGAAACTGAGTCATTTGTACTGAGGTGGATGGACCTAAAGTCTGTCATACAGAGTGAAGTAAGTCAGAAAGAGAAAAACAAATACCATATGCTAACACATATATATGGAATCTAAAAAACAAACAAAAAAATGGTCTTGAAGGACCTAGGGGCAAGATGGGAATAAAGACGCAGATCTACCAGAGAATGGACTTGAGGATACGGGGAGGGGGAAGGGTAAGCTGTGACAAAGTGAGAGAGCGGCATGGACATATATACACTACCAAATGTAAAATAGATAGCTAGTGGGAAGCAGCCGCATAGCACAGGGAGATCAGTTCGGTGCTTTGTGACCACCTAGAATGGTGGGATAGGGAGGGTGGGAGTGAGGGAGACACAAGAGGGAAGAGATATGGGGATATATGTATATGTATAACTGATTCACTTCGTTATAAAGCAGAAACTAACACACCATTGTAAAGAAATTATACTCCAATAAAGATGTTAAAAAGAAAAAAAGAAATGGAGTTTTAAAAATAGGAAATGTGGGACATAAAGTACAAAATATGATTTCTGACATTAATCCAAATATTTCAGTAATTCCATTAAACGAAAATAGATTAAATTTTCTCTTTCTAAAGATTATCAGGATTTTTAAACACAATCCAGTTATATGCCAATTAGAAGAGATATAGCTAAAACATAAGAATCTAGAAAATTTGAAAGAAAAGGGATAGAAAAAAATTGAAAATAAAACTGGTTTAGCTATATAGCTAGTAGAAATGGACTCTTTCAAAAAAGATTAAGATGCTTAATTCACAGGGAATATATAAGAATATAAATCTGTAAATTAACATCTAACCCTACAAAGCAAAAACTCAGAGAATGACAAGAAAGAAAGAAATCCATCAAAATAGTGAAGATTTTAATCCAGCCCTGCCAGTATTTGATATACCATACAAACAAATAGCGGCAAAGATAATGAGGTTTAAAAAACTGAAAAAATTGTTCTCATAGACATATATAAGCATACTTCATTTTATTGCACTTTACTTAACTGCACTTCGCAAATAATGCAGTTTTTACAAGTTGAAGGTTTGTGGCAACCCTGTGTCAAAGAATTATATCAGGGGCTTCCCTGGTGGCGCAGTGGTTGGGAGTCCGCCTGCCGATGCGGGGGACGCGGGTTCGTGCCCCGGTCCGGGAGGATCCCGCGTGCCGCGGGGCGGCTGGGCCCGTGAGCCATGGCCGCTGAGCCCGCGCGTCCGGAGCCTGTGCTCTGCAACGGGAGACGCTACGACAGTGAGAGGCCCACGTACCGCAAAAAAAAAAAAAAAAAAGAATTATATCAGTACAATTTTTTCAACAGCATTACTTTTAATTAAGAGGTGTACATTGTTTCTTTTAAGTATAATTCTATTCCACACTTAATAGACTACAGTATAGTGTAAACATAACTTTAATATGCACGAGGAACCCAAAACGTTCATGTGACTAGCTTTATTGCAGTGGTCTGGAACCAAACCCACAATGTATCTGAGGTATGCCTGTATAAAATAATAGACTGGGTCATAGATTGCATAATATTTATACAACAAAATAATATATAGCCATGGAAAATTAATCATAACAATAATCTAAAGAAGAAAAAAGTATAATACATAATTTAAAGAAAGCAAATTCCAGGAGAATAGACATATTATGATGCAATGTATGTAAAGTGTGTAAAAATGGACAAACATTTAGAGACATAAATACATGTGGTAAAATAAAAGAGAAAATGAATAGCATGTTTAACACAACTTCAGGAGAATGGCTCATTCTGGATGGGACAGACATGTATTCAGAAGGGAAACTGAAGAGCCTCAAAGGAACTGGTAATTTCCTTTTTTAAAATAAATGTGTCCAAATATTCATTTATTATTATTATTGCTGTTGCTGTTTAGACTGTGGTTTCATGTTATATATGTTCTTATGTGTAATATACAGCACATTAAGACATTGAAAAATATGTACATATAGAGTCTAATGGAAAAACTTTACTGAAAAGCATTAAGTGACTTTCTGGAAGCTACAAGCAAGTCTGTAGGACAGTTCTCACATCCAAATCAATGATTTTCTTGACTGTGCACAAATCAGCCTTATCCTACAGAAGATTACTCTTATCATGTCAGCCCTACATAAAATGAGGTCATTTTTGAAAGAGTTTGTTGATAAAATGACAGAATCAAAAACTCTAACGACTTTAAATGACTTTAAATTATTTCTCAAGTTTGAGACAGGTCATATTTCATGAATTTTATAAGCAGTTCTTACAACAGGCCATGCTTTGTCCTTATGTGGCAACATGTACCTAGACAAAAAGACTAGAAATGGAAACCCCATTGGAAAACCAGATTATACAAATGTTGGCATCTTCAAGAATTCTAGAAAAGACTTTCTTAAAAAAGACAAATTGGGAGATGTTCAAAGAGCATTAGAACCATGGCTGATCTGAGTAATCAAGGGCAGAATCCATGAATAAACTTCAGAGCTTAAGCAGGAACTTGGTGGGGGAAGGGAGAGTAGGCAGTAATTATTAAAATACATAAGACTATTCTAGTTTAAAAAACATTTTGATCCTCAAGTCTTCACAAATCAGTATAAATTTAGCCTTATTTTACAGAAGAGAAAATTTGTATTGAAATATACTGAAAAATTCTTAAAGCTGTTCAATGAAATGTTTATCCTTCAATGTTTATCATCAGCACTAACATGGATAAGAGTCACTGAACTACAAACAGCTAGGTTTCAAGCATTAAACATTTACTATCCTATTTTTATGCACACAATTTTTGCCCTAATTTCTAGGTATAGTTGAGAAATTCATTTTAATTATCTCTGTTCTCCTTTCTGTTGTTCTCAGCCCCATGCTACTCTGCGGTGTGAAACTGATAATGAGCAGAAAGCTGATAAAACGTGGGAGCAGAAGCTGAAGACGGTGAACTCAAGATGGTGAACTCTTTCTGCAGACAAAATAACAATATAAATTTTAGCAAATTTGGGTTTATTTTTAAGATTTTTTAAAAATAAATTTCTGGAGGACCTTGAAGATGGCGGAAGAGTACGACGCGGAGATCGCCTTCCTCCCCACGGATACACCAGAAATACATCCACACGTGGAACAACTCCTACAGAACTCCTACTGAAGGCTGGCAGAAGACCTCAGACCTCCCAAAAGGCAAGAAACTCCCCACGTACCTGGGTAGGGCAAAAGAAAAAAAGAAAAAACAGAGACAAAAGAATAAGGACGGCACCTGCACCAGTGGGAGGGAGCTGAGAAGGAGGAAAAGTTTCCACACACTAGGAAGCCCCTCCGCGGGCGGAGACTGCGGGAGGCGGAGGGGGGAGTTTCGGGACCGCGGAGTAGTGCACAGCGACGGGTGCGGAGGGCAAAGCGGGGAGATTCCTGCACAGACGATCGGTGCCGACCAGCACTCACCAACCCGAGAGGCTTGTCTGCTCACCCGCCGGGGCGGGCGGGGCTGCGAGCTGAGGCTCGGGTTTTGGTTTTGGACGGAGCTCAGGGAGAGGACTGGGGTTGGCGGCTTGAACATAGCCTGAAGGGGTTAGTGCACCACGACTAGCCGGGAGGGAGTTCGGGGAAAAGCCTGCACCTGCTGAAGAGGCAAGAGACTTTTTCTTCCCTCTTTGTTTCCTGGTGCGCGAGGAGAGGGGTTTAAGAGCGCTGCTTAAAGGATCTCCAGAGACGGGCGCGAGCCGCGGCTAAAAGCGCGAACCCCAGAGACGGGCGCGAGTCGCGGCTAAAAGCGCGAACCCCAGAGACGGGCGCGAGCCGCGGCTGAAAGCGCAAACCCCAGAGACGGGCGCGAGCCGCGGCTGAAAGCGCAAACCCCAGAGACGGGCGCGAGCCGCGGCTAAAACCTCGGACCCCAGAGACGGGCGGGAGACGCTAAGGCTGCTGCTGCCGCCACCAAGGGGCCTGTGTGCGAGCACAGGTCACTCTCCACACCCCTCTTCCGCGGAGCCTGTGCAGCCAGCCACTGCCAGGTTCCCGGGATCCAGGGACAACTTCCCCGGGACAACGCACGGCGGGCCTCAGGCTGGTGCAACGTCACGCCGGCCTCTGCCGCAACGTCACGCTGCCTCTGCCGCCGCAGGCCCGCCCCGCACGCTGTGCCCCTCCTTCCCCCATCCCCCAACCCCCGGCCTGAGTGAGCCGGAGCCCCCGAATCAGCGGCTCCTTTAACCCCGTCCTGTCTGAGCAAAAAAACAGACGCCCTCCAGCGATCTGCGCGCAGGGGCAGGGCCGGGTACAAAGCTGAGCTCCTGTGAGCTGTGAGAACAGAGAAGAGAAAGGGAAATCTCTCCCAGCAGCCACAGAAGTAGCGGATTAAAGCTCCACAATCAACTTGATATACCCTGCATCTGTGGAATACCTGAATAGACAAGGAATGATCCCAAATTGAAGAGGGGGAATTTAGGAGCGAGATCTATGGTTTTTTTCCCTTTTCCTCTTTTTGTGAATGTGTACGTGTATGCTTCTGTGTAAGATCTTGTCTGTATACTCTTGCTTCCACCATTTGTCCTAGGGCTCTATCCGTCCATGATTTTTTTTTAAAAATTCTTTTTCTTAATAAGTTTAATTGTAGTAACTTTATTATACTTTACCTTCGTTCTTTCTTTCCTTCCTTCCTTCCCTCCTTTAGACAACGAATCACCCCAAATTGAGGAGGTGGTCTCTGAGAGCAAGATTTATGATTTTTCCCCCTTTACCTCTTTTTGTGAAGGTGTATGTGTATGCTTCTGTGTAAGATTTTCTCTGTATAGCTTTGCTTCCAACATTTGTCCTAAGGTTCTATCCGTCCCTTTTTTTTTTTCTAAATATTTTTTAATTCAATAACTATATTATACTTTATTTTATTTTTACTGTATCATCTTTCTTTCTGTGTTTTTTCCTTCTTTCCCTCCTTCCTTCCTTCCTCCCTCCCTCCCTCCCTCCTTTCTTTCCTTCTTTGCTTCTTTCTTCCTTCCTTCCTTTCCTCCTTTCCTTCTTTCTTTACTCATACTTCTACTAATTCTCTCTACTTTTTCTCCCTTTTATTCTGAGCTGTGTGGATGAAAGGCTCTTGGTGCTCCAGCCAGGAGTCAGGGCTCTGCCTCTGAGGTAGGAGAGCCAACTTCAGGACACTGGTCAACAAGAGACCTCCCAGCTCCACATAATATTAAACGGTGGAAATCTCCCAGAGACCTCCATATTAACACCAGCACCCAGCTTCACTCAACGACCAGCAAGCCACAGTGCTGGACAACCTATGCCAAACAACTAGCAAAACAGGAACACAACCCCACCCATTAGCAGAGAGGCTGCCTAAAATCATAATAAGGCCACAGACACCCCAAAACACACCACCAGACGTGAACCTGCCCACTAGAGAGACAAGATCCAGCCTCATCCAGCACAACACAGGCACTAGTCCCCTCCACCAGGAAGCCTACACAACCCGCTGAAACAACCTTAGCCACTGGAGACAGACATCAAAAACAACGGGAACTACGAACGTGCAGCCTGCAAAAAGGAGACCCCAAACACAGTAAGATAAGCAAAATGAGAAGACAGAAAAACACACAGCAGATGAAGGAGCAAGATAAAAACCCACCAGACCTAACAAATGAAGAGGAAATAGGCAATCTACCTGAAAAAGAATTCAGAATAATGATAGTAAGGATGATCCGAAATCTTGGAAGTAGAATGGACAAAATGCAAGAAACATTTAACAAGGACCTAGAAGAACTAAAGATGAAACAAGCAACGATGAACAATGCAATAAATGAAATTAAAACCACTCTAGATAGGATCAATAGCAGAATATCTGAGGCAGAAGAACGGATAAGTGACCTGGAAGATAAAGTAGTGGAAATAACTACTGCAGAGCAGAATAAAGAAAAAAGAATGAAAAGAACTGAGGACAGTTTCAGAGAGCTCTCGGACAACATGAAACGCACCAACATTCGAATTATAGGGGTTCCAGAAGAAGAAGAAAGAAAGAAAGGGACTGAGAAAATATTTGAAGAGATTATAGTTGAAAACTTCCCTAATATGGGAAAGGAAATAGTTAATCAAGTCCAGGAAGCACAGAGAGTCCCATACAGGATAAATACAAGGAGAAACACGCCAAGACACATATTAATCAAACTGTCAAAAATTAAATACAAAGAAAGCATATTAAAAGCAGCAAGGGAAAAACAACAAATAACACACAAGGGAATCCCCATAAGGTTAACAGCTGATCTCTCAGCAGAAACCCTACAAGCCAGAAGGGAGTGGCAGGACATACTGAAAGTGATGAAGGAGAAAAGCCTGCAACCAAGACTACTCTACCCAGCAAGGATCTCATTCAGATTTGATGGAGAAATTAAAACCTTTACAGACAAGCAAAAGCTGAGAGAGTTCAGCACCACCAAACCAGCTTTACAACAAATGCTAAAGGAACTTCTCTAGACACGAAACACAAGAGAAGGAAACGACCTATAGTAGCGAACCCAAAACAATATAGAAAATGGGAATAGGAACATACATATCGATAATTACCTTAAATGTAAATGGACTAAATGCTCCCACCAAAAGACACAGATTGGCTGAATGGATACAAAAACAAGACCCTTATATATGCTGTCTACAAGAGACCCACTTCAGACCTAGAGACACATACAGACTGAAAGTAAGGGGATGGAAAAAGATATTCCATGCAAATGGAAACCAAAAGAAAGCTGGAGTAGCAATTCTCATATCAGACAAAATAGACTTTAAAATAAGGACTATTAAAAGGGACAAAGAAGGACACTACATAATGATCAAGGGATTGATCCAAGAAGAAGATATAACAATTGTAAATATTTATGCACCCAACATAGGAGCAGCTCAATACATAAGGCAAATACTAACAACCATAAAAGGGGAGATCAACAGTAACACATTCATAGTAGGGGACTTTAACACCCCACTTTCACCCATGGACAGATCATCCAAAATGAAAATAAATAAGGAAACACAAGCTTTAAATGATACTTTAAACAAGATGGACTTAATTGATATTTATAGGACACTCCATCCAAAAACAACAGAATACACATTTTTCTCAAGTGATCATGGAACATTCTCCAGGATAGATCATATCTTGGGTCACAAATCAAGCCTTGGTAAATTTAAGAAAACTGAAATTGTATCAAGTATCTTTTCTGACCACAACGCCATGAGACTAGATATCAATTACAGGAAAAGATCTGTAAAAAATACAAACACATGGAGGCTAAACAATACACTACTTAATAATGAAGTGATCACTGAAGAAATCAAAGAGGAAATAAAAAAATACCTAGAAACAAATGACAATGGAGACACAACGACCCAAAACCTATGGGATGCAGCAAAAGCAGTTTTAAAGGGGAAGTTTATAGCAATACAAGCCCACCTTAAGAAGCAGGAAACATCTCGAATAAACAACCTAACCTTGCACCTCAAGCAATTAGAGAAAGAAGAACAAAAAACCCCCAAAGCTAGCAGAAGGAAAGAAATCATAAAAATCAGATCAGAAATAAATGAAGGAGACGATAACAAAGATCAATAAAACTAAAAGCTGGTTCTTTGAGAAGATAAACAAAATAGATAAACCACTAGCCAGACTCATCAAGAAAAAAAGGGAGAAGACTCAAATCAATAGAATTAGAAATGAAAAAGGAGAAGTAACAACTGACACTGCAGAAATAAAAAAAATCATGAGAGATTACTACAAGCAACTCTATGCCAATAAAATGGACAATCTGGAAGAAATGGACAAATTCTTAGAAATGCACAACCTGCCAAGACTGAATCAGGAAGAAATAGAAAATATGAACAGACCAATCACAAGCACTGAAATTGACACTGTGATTAAAAACCTTCCAACAAACAACAGCCCAGGACCAGATGGCTTCACAGGTGAATTCTATCAAACGTTTAGAGAAGAGCTAACACCTATCCTTCTCAAACTCTTCCAAAATATAGCAGAGGGAGGAACACTCCCAAATTCCTTCTACGAGGCCACCATCACCTTGATACCAAAACCAGACAAGGATGTCACAAAGAAAGAAAACTACAGGCCAATATCACTGATGAACATAGATGCAAAAATCCTCAACAAAATACTAGCAAACAGAATCCAACAGCACATTAAAAGGATCATACACCATGATCAAGTGGGGTTTATTCCAGGAATGCAAGGATTCTTCAATATACGCAAATCTATCAATGTGATAAACCATATTAACAAATTGAAGGAGAAAAACCATATGATCATCTCAATAGATGCAAAGAAAGCTTTCGACAAAATTCAACACCCATTTATGATAAAAACCCTCCAGAAAGTAGGCATAGAGGGAACTTTCCTCAACATAATAAAGGCCATATATGACAAGCCCACAGCAAACATCATCCTCAACGGTGAAAAACTGAAAGCATTTCCACTAAGATCAGGAACAAGACAAGGTTGCCCACTCTCACCACTCTTATTCAACATAGTTTTGGAAGTTTTAGCCACAGCAATCAGAGAAGAAAAGGAAATAAAAGGAATCCAAATCGGAAAAGAAGAAGTAAAGCTGTCACTCTTTGCAGATGACATGATACTATACATAGAGAATCCTAAAGATGCTACCAGAAAACTACTAGAGCTAATCAATGAATTTGGTAAAGTAGCAGGATACAAAATTAATGCACAGAAATCTCTGGCATTCCTGTATACTAATGATGAAAAATCTGAAAGTGAAATCAAGAAAGCACTCCCATTTACCATTGCAACAAAAAGAATAAAATATCTAGGAATAAACCTACCTAAGGAGACGAAAGACCTGTATGCAGAAAATTATAAGACACTGATGAAAGAAATTAAAGATGATACAAATAGATGGAGAGATATACCATGTTCTTGGATGGGAAGAATCAATATTGTGAAAATGACTCTACTACCCAAAGCAATCTACAGATTCAATGCAATCCCTATCAAACTACCACTGGCATTTTTCACAGAACTAGAACAAAAAATTTCGCAATTTGTATGGAACACAAAAGACCCCGAATAGCCAAAGCAATCTTGAGAATGAAAAAAGGAGCAGGAGGAATCAGGCTCCCCGACTTCAGACTATATTACAAAGCAACAGTAATCAAGACAGTATGGTACTGGCACAAAAACAGAAAGATAGATCAGTGGAACAGGATAGAAAGCCCAGAGATAAACCCACGCACATATGGACACCTTATCTTTGATAAAGGAGGCAGGAATGTACAGTGGAGGAAAGGACAGCCTCTTCAATAAATGGTGCTGGGAAAACTGGACAGGTACATGTAAAAGTATGAGATTAGATCACTCCCTAACACCATCCACAAAACATAAGCTCAAAATGGATTAAAGACCTAATGTAAGGCCAGAAACTATCAAACTCTTAGAAGAAAACATAGGAAGAACACTCTATGACATAAATCACAGCAAGATCCTTTCTGACCCACCTCCTAGAGTAATGGAAATAAAAACAAAAATAAACAAATGGGACCTAATGAAACTTCAAAGCTTTTGCACAGCAAAAGGAAACCATAACCAAGACCAAAAGACAACCCTCAGAATGGGAGAAAACATTTGCAAATGAAGCAACTGACAAAGGATTAATCTCCAAAATTTACAAGCAGCTCATGCAGCTCAATAACAAAAAAGCAAACAACCCCATCCAGAAATGGGCAGAAGACCTAAATAGACATTTCTCCAAAGAAGATATACAGAATGCCAACAAACACATGAAAGAATGCTCAACATCATTAATCATTAGAGAAATGCAAATCAAAACTACAATGAGATATCATCTCACACCAGTCAGAATGGCCATCATCAAAAAAATCTATAAACAATAAATGCTGGAGAGGGTGGAGAAAAGGGGACACTCTTCACTGCTGGTGGGGAATGTGAGAATGGTTTCGACCAAAGAGAAATAAAAAGAAGACCTCATGGTGGAGATAGTTGCAATGCGTTCCCCGCCCTATGAGAACAGTGATGGAGGTTCCTTAAAAAACTACAAATAGAATCTACCTCATGACCCAGCCCTCCCCCTCCCCTGCGCCGCCCCCCACTCCCCCCCTACCTGAGCAAAACCAAACCTCCAAACACCAGTCATGTACCAAATGTTCATTGCAGCTCTATTTACAATAGCCCGGGATGGAAACAACCTAAGCGCCCATCATCGGATGAATGCTAAAGAAGATGTGGCACATATACACAATGGAATTATTACTCAAGCCTTAAAAAGACAATGAAATTGAGCTATTTGTAATGAGATGGATAGACCTAGAGTCTGTCATACAGAGTGAAGTAAGTCAGAAAGAAAAGACAAATACCGTATGCTAACACATATATATGGAATTTAAGGGAAAAAAAATGTCATGAAGAACCTAGGGTAAGACAGGAATAAAGACGCAGACCTACTGGAGAATGGACTTGAGGATATGGGAGGGGAAGGGTGAGTTTTGACAGGGCGAGAGAGAGTCATGGACATATACACACTAACAAACGTAGTAAGGTAGATAGCTAGGGGAAGCAGCCGCAAGGCACAGGGATATTAGCTCGGCGCTTTGTGACAGCCTGGAAGGGTGGGATGGGGAGAGTGGGAGGGAGGGAGACGCAAGAGGGAAGACATATGGGAACATATGTATATGTATAGCTGATTCACTTTGTTATAAAGCAGAAACTAACACACCATTGTAAAGCAATTATACCCCAATAAAGATGTTTAAAAAATAAATAAATAAATAAATTTCTGTTCACGTTAGAACCAAAACACAGAACCATAATGAGATAACAGTCAAAGCTGAACCAACAAGAGTTGCAGTTCAATGGGAGTCAATAAATATGGCATCTTGCTTCCCCTACCTGGTTACCATGGTAGGTTGTGCCTAAAATTGCCTGGAAAGATGTGCTGTCTTACACAAATTTGAAACAAAATCTTCTAGACAACTTAACCCCCAAATATAAGCATCATCTTTACGTCAAGTTCACGATTTCTCTTGGGCACATTTTTTTTCAGTTTCTGTTTAAGCCCAGACTCTAGAAATTGATGAAACTAAGGGCTGGATTCCACCCCTGAGGCACATGATAAAAAGCTCTCCTGGAAGAGGAGAAAGGCTTAACATGAATTATTCTGGGGGTCCTCCAGAGTCTGCCACAGTTCAACAATCCAAATATGTGTGTGGCAGGATCATTTTTTTTTATATTAACATATCTTCCAAGTATATTTCCCCTATTTGACTTTCAAACTATCCCACACACTCCACACACTTTCAAGCAGTTAGGTTACTTCTGCATGACAGTCTTAGTCCGTCCAGGCTACTATAATAGAATACCATAGACTGGGTGGCTTGTAAACAACAATCCAGTATTTCACAACTCTGGAGGCTGAGAAGTTCAAGATCAAGGCACCAGCAGATTTGGTGTCTTGGGAAGGCCTGCTTCCTGGCTTACAGGTGGTCATCTTCTCACTGTGTGCTCAAAGAGCAGAAGAGATGAGGGAACCCTTTGGGGTCCCTTTAATAAGGGCACTAATGCTATTCGTGACACCTCCATCTTCATGAGCTAATCACCTCCTAATAGCCCCACCTCTTAATACCATCACACTGGGGATTAGGATTTCAACATATGAATTTTGGAGGGAGATAAACATTCAGTCCATTGCAATGATTGTCTCAGAAGCAAAGTATGTCAAGGCAGAAAGTCTGAGCAAGTCTTCCTGGTTTTGATTTCCAAAAGGAAAATGGAGAGAACTTGGGACTTAGGCCAAACTTTTGAGAAAAATTGAAGATTAGAGACAGTGAAACTTACCTTTAAGTCTCCACAATATTTGCCCAGGCTGGGAAGGGAATTGGGAGAAAGCAACAGGAAGAGAGGTAATAGAAATAAATATAGTAGAGAGATTGGAGGATGGAGAAATCACTAAAGCAAAGGAGTACTCAGAAAGGCATATTCAACAACCAGGAGTTGTGCAGGACAAGTAAGTCATCATATCCATATCTTCAGTTTCTACATGACTGAGTGTGAATGTAACAGATAACTGACCTTCTCATTGGCCTTCTGATGGGAAGTCCCTCTGGTAACAGCCAGTATTTCACCAGCAGGAGCAACACCATCCATGCCTTGAGAGTCGCCCAGTTTCTATCCAACTTATTCCACATGAACTAAACACTAAATATGTGCTTTGGTATAGACCAGAACAGAGTAAATCAGAGAGAAAGAAGGAGGGTGGTGTCCTAGATACATAATGATCTGGTGAAGGGACTGTTATAGAAAATACCATTAGATACTTGTCTGGTAGGAACAGGGTCTAGAAAGAATAAGCTCCATTCTCCCTAGACTAGGATCCCTGACAACACTACTTGTCCTCTCAAACCATTCTTATCCCCTCTCCCCTCCCTGCCTTTGCTTACCTGTTGTGCAAGAAAAAATGTTATAACAACCAACATTTATTATGCTTTATAGTATACAAAAGGCTCTCTCACATGTAACTTCATTCACCTTCAAACAGTTCTGTGAGATTGGCAGGTCAATTCCCATTGTTATCTGCAATTTACTGATGAGTGAAACTGAGGCTCTGAGAGGTTATGTAAGTTACCCAAGAGCACACAGGCACTAGAAGGTGGCAATAGTCCCAGTCTGTTCATTATCTGTGGTTCTATTGTTCCTTCACTACCATTTTGGCCCTGCTCCAAGGTAGAGCAAGCTGCTGCCTACAGTTTAAGGGGCCCTGAAGCCCTTCCCTCATGAAATGTTTCTTCCCAGACCTTCTTAAGTTCCAGAATACCCTGCCTTAGAGACATTACTCTAAGTTTAGGCAAGGTCTCTAGGAGGCCATTGGTAAAATGAGACATTCAACCTGGGCTCCCTTAACTGAGACGTCTATGGGCCAGAACTAATGTTTAAGAAACTTAAGTGAAAGAACAGCCAAGTGACTATCATGGAGTAAAGGCTCAATAAAGAGTGGGTTTCTTTTTTCTAGTTAAAAAAATTTTCGGGAACTTTTTAACGCCCATGACATAATTCCTCTGCTTTCCAAGTAAACAAATAAATAACATAGCCACGAATAATATAACTTCATGTAATTCCAATGGTAAAATAAAATCTCAGAAAGTTTTTTTTTAAAATCTCAACGAATCTTTCTGAAAATAATGAGCCCCCAAAATCATCGTCCCGAAGGAAAACAGTTTGCTTACCTTAACTCTACTCTGAGTCGTAAAATACTCAAAATTATTTTCACAAAAATTACTGAATTTATCAGTTCCCCTAGCTCTGTGACATACGAGCATAAAGAATAATACACCCTGGGGCTATGTAAAAGCCTAGATTAATATTGAATGAACAGCTAAGGATAAACAGGACTCTCTGCTCTGCTCTCACTGAAGACAAACACAAACAGTAAGCAGAGAATCAGGCACGGATCAAGCCCATGAACGCACGCATTGGTTACTGCAATACCAACAGGGCTTTTAAAATGTCAAAGGAAAAATATACTTTAATAAAAATACATGAAAACTGTGTTGAAAAATTAATGTAGCACACTGTGTGCGAATAAACCCCTACATGAATAGAAAGTTGAGATTATCTCCATGCATCAGTAAACCTCAGGTGACAAATCACTGGTGACAATTTCTCCCCCCCTTTCAAATACGGTTAGGGGTCTTTGGGGGATTGTCGATGCATAACTGGGGTCAAAGATTTTAACTCAAACAACCTGAATATGCAGAGAAAATTTTTTTTGCTGTTGTTTACGGTTTTCCACATGAGCCCCCATCCTCTGGTTAGAGCTAAAAATTTTAAATGAATATCTAACCCAGTTTAGACCTAGACTGATTTGACAGCTTAAATGGTCCTTTCAGGCAATATTCTCCCTAGGAGTGGGGAGGGAAGTCGCTCAGATTTCTTCTGCCTCTCTCTACTCATCTCTGAAAGAAGGCAGTTGGGTGTATATGTGGGGAGAGAAGGGGAGGAGTGTGAAATGGGGAGATGAGTGACCTTGAGGGTGGTGTTCTGGTCTTCTAGTTGGTGTTGTCTTAATGCTGCCTTGGCATTCATGGCTGGAGTCTGTAACTGATCTCATTCTCCCAATTTGGTCATAACCCAGTTCATTCTCTGGCCAATTCGGTCTCACTTGGGCACCTCCTGGCTCCAAAACCCCGAGATTCCCTGCCAGCCTCCAAGGCCAACTCTGAGGTCAGCCCCCCATCTCCTTGGGAACTGATGGTGGTTCAGGAAAGCTAACCCTAGGAGGTTCTGGCTCCCCAACAACACCACACAACCAAAGGGATGGAGGTGTGTTCGGTGCTGGAAAAGTTAGAAAAGGTCTCTCTTCACAGAGCCCAAAAAGGGAGTCAGGGCCTATAGCCTTCTCCCTTCACCTCCTCGCAGCCCACACCCTGAATCTACCCTCACCGTCCGTCGAGGGGAAGCGGGGGCACACATCCAATCAATGTGCTCCTTCCTTCTCTTCCTCTCTGGCCTCTCCCCGATCCTCTTCTTCCAGAGTTGGGAATGAGGTGGGGTTTGCACTTTCTTCTACATTCTGTATCCATTAGGCACAGGGCTTTGCTATCATGGATGGAGGGGTACCTTCTCTGCGGGGGATCTTCCCAGTTTAGTACCTGATATGTTAGATATGTTAGACGGAAAAATAAAGCGATGTGGAAAAGGGTCTCTCAAGATCATAGTCTGGGTTATAATGCTTTTATTTCACTTTGTCCCTGTTTTTCATGTCAGAAGCTCTATATTATTCAATTTTCCTCTTCATCATTCTTTACAATAAATTCACTTCCCCTATCAGGCAGATGGTTGCTCAGATTGACTTGGGCAAAATCATGGACAACATTAGTAATTTCTAAAATCTTACCACTCACTCCCTTGTGCATATATATATGGTCCACTGTTCCTATACATTATATGTTTAAATCAGTGTAGGTGAGTGTGCAAAGCTATCCCTTCACATAAACATTCTGTTACATGGCACTTATCAAAACACATTTATTTTTGTTATTTGTTTGTTTGTCTCTAACATAAAATATCTACTGGGGATTATTTCGATGACCATTATTTCTGTGGCATTACCACATAGAAAGATAAATTCCTAACTTTATGGCAAACGTGATAAATCATGTGTTAACAAACATTTGTTTTACAGATAATTGGAGTAAATAGAATCATTTATCCTGATGTAGCAAATGTTGGGGCTGGAAGAATATATATAAGGGAACAACATAGCTGTTGCCTTCAGATACATAGTGGTTTAGAAGTGGAAACCAAGTCTGATCCATATGACTCCAAGGGACAAAATTAAGATTATGGAAAGAGTTAATGGGAAAGGTAATTTGGTTTAGCTTTCTAATAATCAAAGCTGTCTAAATATGGAGTAGGTTGACACCTCGAGATTCAATGATTATATCCTAACTGGGTTTATTCAAGCTGGGCCACGTGACCACTTAATAAGGATGTCATGTTGATTATTTAAAGGTGTTAAGCATGCTGAGTTTCTATACTTCTTAAAGTCTTTAAGCTGAAGGTTTCAGAAATTCAAGTACCTGATAAAAGATAAAGAACCATAGTAACATAGTAGTGCTGGCAAGAAAATCGTCCATGACCATTTTTTGATGTTAATCACTGAGCTATTAAATAGGAAAAATTCAAATTACCTATCTGTCATATAATCAGAGTTGAAAGCACAGTTTATGACAAAACTGGTGAAAATAAGGCCATAGGAGGGAGACCAGAAAGTTTTGGCAAAGGATGCTTCAAAGAATTAGAGGGAAATAAAGACCACTCTGGTCTGGTTAAGTAAGAGAGAAAATCATCATTACAGTGATTCTATAAATAGGAGAAAAAAAGATATAAGGTATAAATGCTGAAATGGTGGTGGTGGTGGTGTTAAACTTAAGATGATGACATTTTTGAAGATTTAAATTATTTAGTGAGTCCCAAGCAACCTCAGATTATATCTTTATTGATTCTTTCCTTCTCTTCTTTAGCATTTTGCCAAGAGTGGTAACAGGAGACAGTATGGCTGGGTACTGATTAACTGTTAACAGGCAATTAATAACAGGTATAGGAAAGAAAGGAGGAAGCAGAGAACACTTAAAAGGATGCAGATAGGGGCTGCATCACTGGTCATCCTTGTCATAATGTCATAACCCACAAACACATATTCATTAAGGAGATGGCAGGGAAAAGGATAGAGTCAAATTAGACAAAAGGGGGTATGCAGTGCCTGGAAAGTCAGTGCAGGATGAAGCAGACATGTCTCTGGGAATGGAAGTCAGAAGAAAGGAGGTATATAGGCATTAAATGTGTACCAGGTGCCAGCCACTACCATACGCACTTCATATCCTGTTAACTCATTCATTCTTCACTTCTACCCTCATAGGAAAGTATTCATAATCTCTTTTCACATTTAATGAAAATGAAAATGAGACTCAAATAGATTGCATACCCCAGGTCACACAGCCAGTTACGGGTTGCTGGGATTTTAAATCCCAAAGCTTATGGTCTTTCCACTATATCACACTAGCAAAATGTGCTCAGGCATGAGCAGATAAAGATAAGTGACAAGTGATGCCAGAGACTGGAGCCAGGTGGCAAAAATAAATCAAGCAGGAATGGATACAGCAAGCAGATGGGGGGAGGGGCTTGGGGAATGCATGGGGAAGTCTGGGGGTGTCTAAGATTCACAGCCAGACTGTCCATTTGAATAAGCCAGAAATCCAGGAGCTAGAAAGATATCAAACACAGAAGAGGACAAGGGCATTCTCAAGAAAACACCCCAGACAAAATGTTCCAAAACCTTTGGGTACTCTTACTACAATCTTGTCTTTTATTATTCTTTCTTCTTTATTAGGGTTTTCCATCTCCTGAACAGAGGGGAAGAGGGAACTTTTGCTTTCCTCATTTCATTCTTCATTCTTACTTCACCAATGCTATAACCTGTGATTATGAGCCAGCCAAGGTAAAGCTGCATCAAGAGGTAAAGACTGAACTGAAAAGACTCAAGAGAGATTTTAGAAAGAAGTCACCACTCTGTTTCTTGTTGTCAAATTTTGGGGGATTCATTTTTCCATAGAATCCATGAACCTCCTTACCATGTGTGATCCACAAGTCATCAATATCATCAGAACAAGTATAAAGGGAGAAAGAAGACAAAGTGAGCAAGGGGATTAAGCCTGCCACTTTACAGACTGCAGCTTGCATGGTCAGATTTAGCAATTTTTAATCAACTGAAAGCCCATTTTGCATTTGGACAAAAGCCCTATTTTAGTAATTTTCCAAGTGAAAGCATGAAAAAAAATGTCTTGCAACTAAACAAGTGAAAGGATATACTATGTAAGACACTCTCAAAGAATACAGTAATTACCACAAATATAATGTATAGAAATATAAGTGTGTTCTCAGAAATAGATCTATTCAAAGAAGGCTTTCATATGTGTGATTATGCATGACAGCCTAATGAAGCAGACATCAGCAAGGTTTGTCAATATGCAAATACTATTTCTACCAGTCCATTCTGATATGGTTTATCAAATGGCATTAAACATCTCAAAAGAAATAGACTTCTTGGGGTTTCCCTGGTGGCACAGTGGTTGCGAGTCCGCCTACTGATGCAGGGAACATGAGTTCGCGCCCCGGTCCGGGAGGATCCCACATGCCGCGGAGCGGCTGGGCCCGTGAGCCATGGCCGCTGACCCTGCGCGTCTGGAGCCTGTGCTCCACAGCGGGAGAGGCCACAACAGTGAGAGGCCTGCATACAGAAAACAAAAAAACAGAAAGACACAGACTTCTTTTATTTCCCTAACACATAGCAAACACCTCTCTTTCCATACGTGTGAAGTAGTCTCTTCATCTATTGTAACACATTGCTCCCAATAATTAGACTTATGTTCTTTGGATTCTGTTAAGGGTGAAATTTTTCACAGTTACTGTACCTTATTATAATCTAGGTAAAACTCATTTAAATGATTTGTGTTACTGAGAGAATAATAACACCCATTAGAAACTGTTTTGCTTGCCCAGGGAGTTAAAATACAATATAATCTCAGATGTGCAATCAACATGCTCCTTGCCTTTTTAAGGCCACACTAACTCCTGAAATGAAAACATCTAGGTAAATGTGTATGTGCAAATACACACATACATCCACACCCACACATTTTCTCTCTCAGGAAATCCAGAGCATCTTTTACTAGGTTTCATTATAACTGAATGGCATATGATTGAAATATAAAGTTACCATTGCAAAGACCTCTCACAGACAACCTTCTAAGCTCCAGGATAAGGGTCCTGTGGCATATTTGTGCAGATCTACTCTGCTGGCTTTTCACAAATGGCTCTGTCAAAGCATAACATGTGACTTCCATAATTGAATGTTATTTACATCAGAATGAAAAGAGACTGCGTAACTATTAGTGTGAGGTTCATGATTTTGGCGCTACAGACTGGAGAAATATCTTCTGTTTCCAGGAAAATCGTTTCCTAATTTGTCCTACATTTGGTTAGTAATCTTACTCAGAGGCAGAGCGAGTCAGAGAGCCTTCGCTGCGCCCAGGCACGTTCAGCACTTAGCAAGCCCGGGAAGAAAAAAGACTGGGGCTTGGGCCTTGACGACTTCAGCCTCCCACTCTCAACACGGAGGGGCAGGGACCGCACTGAGAGAGCTCTCAAGGTGAGACCCCTGCACAGGGCCAGGAATAGGAGAATAGGATCTTTGAAGCAGCATGGCGTCATATGGTGACTGCTTGTCAATGGGCACAAAAGAAAATTTCATCTGGAGGCTGTAGACTCCCACCTCCCAGATTTCCAGACTCAACTTGAGCACACAGGGCCGACACAAGAGGAAAGCTCATTTAAAAAAAAAAAAAGAAAGAAAACCAACCTGAAGAATCTTAAAGGAACGACTCCCTCAAGTTCACAGGGGACCTCAAGATCTTCTAGGGGGAGCTCAAGTTGCCCAGAATCTGGAATATTACTCAAAGACAGGAACTGCAGCTTCTTGGTAGTCGTTAGTATGCCGCAACAAATTAGAAAGTATGTGTTTGTTTCAGAACCTCACTGGAGCATCCTCCTTTGCATTATCCACTATACCTCTCTCTGTCTGCCTCCCAGTTTAATTCAACAAGTGTTTGTGAAACACCTACTATGTTCATGTCTCTGTGCTTGTTATTACAAGAACATGCCAGATGAAAAAAAAAATCTAGTCTCTGGCTTCGAAGAGTAGGTGGCCTGGTAAGAGAGACAGTCCTGCAAAGAACCTGTCTATCCAGTCTAGTAAAAGAGAGAGAGATTGTACAGCTACTTATAGTAGAATAAGAAGCAGCTTGATTGACAGGCAATAGACAATGGAAATAGACCTCAGATTCCTGGCTCCATCACTGATGTGTTATTAGGGAAAATCACTAATATTTCTGGATTGTTTCTTTTTCTCTGAAATAGGAATGATCACACCTACCTTTCCCTTCCCAGTGTTGCCTTTGGAATCAAATGAAATTTATGGACAGAGCCTTTAGAGACTGGATGGTGATTCGTAGGTCTAACAGCTAGTAAGAGCTAATATTAATTAAATAGTCTGTGCCAAGCACTGTGTTAAGTCATTTAAATATTTTCTTTTTTAATCCTCATAACAACCCTGGAAGGTTAGGGGACATGTCTGAGATCACAGACTGACTCCTCACTACACTGTCATACTGTTAATTCTCTGCCACTTACAAGCTCAGTGACTTTGGACAAGTCCTTTAATCCCTTTTGATCCTCCATGTTTTCATCAGTAAAATTAAGGCGGTCTCAATGAAATTTGTTTAATTGTGGTAACATACAACACAAGATCTATTCCCTTGACACATTTTTAAGTGCAAGATACAGAATTGTTCACTAAAGACACAATGTGGTACAGCAGGTCTCTAGAACTTTTTCATCTGCCCGTTGATCATCAACTCCCCATTGTCCCCTCTCTGCAGCCCCTGGCCGCCATCATTCCACTCTGATTCTATGAATTTGACTATTTTAGAGACCTCATATAAGTGGAATCATGCAGTATTTGTCCTTCTGTGACTGGTTAACTTCACTTAGCATAAGGTTCACTCTTGTTATGCATAGGGCAGGATTTCCTTTCTTAAGCCTGAATAATATTCCATTGTGTATATATAGCACACTTTCAATGAAATGTCTTGGACCAAACAGTCCAAAATGCTATAACAGAAGTATGAACATTTTCGAGAGCACAGAGGAGAAGTCATTAATCCCTATTAGTCAGGAATTTATTGATGTGGAATAAGCCCCAACACATTACCCAACTTCCGGTGTGCCTGCTTCATCAGGTCAACTTTTTGTATTTTTATTCATACAAACTCTTAGTCCTACTGGCAACTGAGGCTTATTCATTTTTATCATCTTTCTGAGACCCTTACAAATGTTTGTAGAAATGACTGGATGGATGAGTGGATGGACGGCTCTTATCTGATAAGCTGGGCCAATTTTGGTCTTCATTATCTTCCATCTTCTGATCACTTTCTTAGGTCCCCAAACTTCTGGACCAGGTCAAATCTCAATCCTATGTATCCCCATAACTTCCTCTACATTATTGTGATTGCCTGTGGATGTCTGCCTTCCCCATCAGGTTTTCAGTTTACTGCAGTGAACACTATTTGTCTTGTTCACCACTGTGCCTCCAATTCCTAGCTCATAGCAGGTGACCATTAAATATTTAAAGAACGGTGAATGACTGAATGAGTTTACTAAAGCCTCTGTTTGTCAATGACCTAGTTTTGGGCCATCCAAAGATAAATTCTGCTCCTAAGAAACCTTACTGACCTGGCATTGCTGCTCTATTTAAGTTAAAACACTCAGTGTATTTGATTCAATAGTTGTAAATAGCAAAACACTACGTATGTATTATCCTTTTAATATATATTCATAAGATAACAGACAAGCATACACACGCGCACACACACAGCCTGATAAAAGGATGGTTTTTAAAAACTGCCTCAAAGCTGCCTCCAGAATAGAAATAATATTTAGTTATTCCATCTATAAATTCTGTTTTAATATCAAGGTCCTTGATACCCTGAGAAATACTACAAGAATCTAAAGCATCAAAAAGAGTAAACAAATTTAGTCTTACTAATGTAGGAGAAGAGAAAGAGATATTTCAGAAAGATTTCTAAAGATTTGAGTGTTTTCTGGTTACCCTTGAGTTAGGCAGAATGAACCTGGACTTACTTCAGTATTCATCAAGCTTTATGCTTTGACTAAAGAAACCCAAGTAGCATTAAATATTTGAATCATACAACCAATTTCCCTTTATCTCATTCCCTGCCTGCTCTAGCATTCAAGATTCATCCAGGAAAACAGAAGACAGTACAAAGTACCTCATGGAGAAAATTGGTTATACAGATGTTGATGGGGAAAATACAGGGATTAGCAACATCAGGAAGCTACAAACACCACTGGGCTAGAAGGACAAGGGGAAGAGGGAGTGTTACTGGAGCCTACGGGTCCAGGGCACTTGATGGAAACTAGAACTAGGCAGAAGACTCAGCCACCACCAAAGAAGTCACCTAAGGCAGAGATGGATGAGGAAACATACACCACATTTCTTTCCTTCTGTCCTCAAATCTGAGGAGCACAGATGACAGGAATTAGCTCCCTTGTGATACAGAGAAAATGAAGGGAAGGAAAGGAACCGATGTGAAGTGTGAGAGCACACAGGCCCAGCATCAGTATACCTACCTACCAGCCTACTGATCTGCCTACCCACGTAGCTTCAGGGTCACTGAAGCAAGTATCTGACTGTTTCGAAAGAGTCACAGATGTAGAAAACAAACTTATGGTAACCAGGGGGGAGAAAGTGGAGGGGAGGGATAAATTGGGAGACTGGGATTGACATATACACACTACTATATATAAAATAGATAACTAATAAGGACCTACTGTATATATAGCACAGGGAACTCTACTCAATACTCTGTAGTGACCTATATGGGAAAAGAATCTAAAAAAGAGTAGTTATATGTGTATGTATAACTGACTCACTTTGCTGTACACCTGAAACTAACACAATATTGTAAATCAACTATACTCCAATAAAAATTTTTTTTAAGTATCTGACTGTTTTGAAAGCTTATTTCTTATTGGATGTTAATAAATTGATGTTCTGATTTAAAATATTTTATTGTTTTAAAAAAACCTCTTCTAAAGTTGCTGTTCTTAGGTTCTACTATTTTATATTCATTTCACATTTAAAGTTTCTGTTTCAAAAGATAACACTAACCAGTATGTTATTATTATGTAAAAGACATGTTATAAAAAAAATAAATACTCAGTGTTAAGGATTATTCAAAATAATAGTTAACAGCCAAGGAATTAGTGTTGCTTGTCATTTCGCTTCTTCAAAGTGGGAAGTGTGGGCAAAACTGAGATCTAAGGGAAGAATAAACAAAGGAGATGCATAATAAGACTCAAATGGTAGAATGCTAAAAAATTTTCTGATGAATCTCTGATGTCAAATAAGAATCCTTTTGGAAAACAATTTTTTTTTAAGCATGCCTAAAATCACTGTTGTCAGAAAAGTCTTACAGGAATTTAAATCACTTGATTTTTCAGAAAATATATCTTGGAATATACAACATGCACAGAACCTGCCCAGCTCTCATGAAATATTCATTTTCATTGACCAACTCAGTCACTCCACTACAAAGCCCTGACTTGCCCAGGGCATTATTTCTTTGGTCCGTGACCTCATCAGATGGTGCAGGCCAAATAACCTCCAGGTGTGACCATTATTGTTTGGATGGAGCCTTTTCTACCTGTGGTAAATAATGGAATAGGAATTTGATACTACAGTAGGTATGAGACAAACAGATGTGGTTTTCATGCTTTGTCCTTCCCCACTATAGCTGATCCTTCCAATATCAGGTGTCATTTTTTTTTCAAAACATCAGGCAGCCTATGTTGTCATTAAAATCACCAAGAAGCCCTCTTAGGCATGCCTGGTACTGACTCTCTGCTGAGACAAGCCCAGTCTTGTGAGGCATGTGAAATTCAGAGTTCTAACCGCTAGTGCCCATTAAGGATCCTCCAGCAATTTTCATATGATTAGAAACAGCCAAAGTGTAATGGGGAAAAGTACATTCCTACGGCCTCCACACCCCCTGCAGTTTTAAATACATTCGATCTCTCCTGCTTTTCCTGCTTTAGAAAGGTAAATTAAGTAGTGCAGTTGGGCACTACTAACCAGCTACCGTGTTCCTTCCCAGGAGGGCAGACTTGAGGGGGAAGAGTCTCATTAATACAGCACAATCTTTAGACATGAATTGTCCCTAAACTAACCCAACAAACCAAGGAACAATGTTTACCTCCTTAGGAATATTTAACTCATTCTCCAGAAATTTTGAATACGTAGATGAGGTCAGGGACAAATCAATTTTTCTCTAAGGTGTCTTATAATGCCTCTCACAGTCTTGCTACTTAGTATATTTTTAAACAGAAGAAGTGAGAAATGGATACTGTGGGATGGAAAGTACTCAAGTATAATAAAATTTCAACCTTGAGACTAGTTTTAAAATGCCAACCCGGGCAGATGAGGAAGAGAAAATAGAATTGGAAGGAAGAATGAAATACTTTATTCTAGAAATAAATATAGATGTGCCTATCAGATGTCTTTATCTCTACTAGTTTCTGAATAATCCCTAAAATTTTCCACAAAACTGCTCCCATTTTTCTACTTTGGAAAAAAAAAAAGACTTAAAATTTGAACTTACTTCATGGTTACAAATGATATCTCATTTGTGGTATCAAACAACATTAAATTGCTTGAAACTAAGGTAGTTTCAAAAGAGCCAAAACTCAGGGTATAAAATGGAGAAACCCTCAGATCTCATACATTTTTAGTTCTTATGCTACCTGAAATGTCATTGACCAACAATTCTTTGCCCTAAGTTCTCGATTAGAAACGTCCCAAATTGCATCATCATACATTTTTCTCTATTTTAAGTGTCAATTCTAACATTTCCTGACTTAGTTATATATATTTATAACTATGTCCTTAGACACATAAACATTTTTTAAATATTACATTGATGCCATCCTTTGTATATACCAAGCCATAGCACAATACAGACTTATTTTTAATTGTTTAAAATCTAAATGTACATTTATTAAAGGTTTCACTTCTCCTTAGGATGTAGAAAACCACAAGACAGCATCACTCCTGACCTAAAACATAAAAAAGCTGAATAATCTACAAGATTATAACTTTTCCTAAACCCATCAGATGGTTGAGGTTGAAAGGCAAATATAGTAAATTTATTCAATGGACTACATTAATAATTACAAAGAGGGGGAAAACTCTGATATACATAACATGGAAAAATCTGAAAATCATTATGCTGAGTGAAAAAAGTCAGACGTAGAAGAATACATGCAGTATTTTTTTTTTACATTTACATAACCTTCTAGAAAGTTGTGAACTAATCCAGAGAGGCAAAAATAGATCAGTGTTTGCCTGGGGTCTGTGTGAAGGGAAAGACGGACTGCAAAGGGGCACAAAAATCTAGAGTGATGGAAATGTTCTGTGTCATAATTGCAACAATTACCTCACATGTATATACATCTGTAAAAGCTCATCAAATTGTAAATTTTAAATGGATTTATTTTACATAAATTGTACCTCAACAAAAATGACTTTTATGAAACCTAATTTTCATGGGAGGCTTAAGTCAATGCAATTGACTCAAAGTCTCCCAAGAAGTTTCTGAGCTTTCATTCTAATCAGATTTATCTTTCCTCAGTAGGGAGGACATCACAGGATCAACACCCCAAAAGCTAATAATCCAACTGCTATTTACATAAAGGATTCACTAACAAAGAGCAATAGCTCTTAATGAAAGCAATAGTCACTTCTGCTGGAGCAGGAGAACAAAAGCAGCAGGAAAGTCTAGTAGCATATCTTCTGATGGTCCTGACAGGGCAGCAACCCTCAAGAACTCCCAGGAGCACCTGAAATTGTCCCTGAGTCCCTCAGCTCAGCATTGCTACTATATATATATATATATATATATATATATACACACACACACACGCACACACATATATATATTCTTCTTCAGATTCTCTTCCCTTGTAAGGTTATCACAAAATATTGAGTATAGCTCCCTACTGTGCTATACAATAGGTCCTTATTGGTTATCTATTTTATATATAGTCGTGTGTATATGTTAATCCCAAGCTCCTAATTTATCCCTCCCCTCACTCTTTTTTGATACAGGACTATCTCTCAAACACACAAACAGCCCAGCCTAGAATTGCAGTATACTGCCATCATTTCACTTTGGAATGGTTTAAATAGAAGAACTGGAAAAAGTCCAAAATGTATCTTCTAAAATACCCACCAAGTCAATTCCTAGATATTTTCTTGGGCCTCACAGATTCACCATACTTATATTCAAATTAACTAATCTCTTTTTAGATGAAAAATCACAAAAGAAAATTTAGTGCAGAGGTATCCTCAAAGTTTTCTTTTTCACTGAAATGAGGATGACATTTTTTAAAAAACAGCTTTTATTTTTTTTATTTTTTAAAATCATTTCATGTTTTATTTTTTTAATGAAACTGTTGGATTATATTGAAGTCTGTGTGTGTGTTGGGGGGTGTGGATGTATGTGGAGAGGGTGGTATTTAAGTACACTGTTGTTTTATGGCTACCCATTTGTGATACAGTTTGCTGATAGACTATAAAAAAGACCAAAAGAAATTCAACCTCACCTTGAAAACAGTGCATGCTTCTTTTTTTCTAGAGAGTTTATGTTAGTATTATTTTGCTGGATCTGTTTGTCATTTAAAACATGATATTCATGTAAAGTTTTATTGCTAGTGGCCTACTGTCAGCTCTCACAAAACTGGATGTATTGTGCTATCGCAAGCCTTGTATAGGTGAGAACTTTACAAAAGTAATTAACAAAGCACACTGAGTATAATAATCAATGCTAACAACAGTCATGTAGATAAAATTATTTGCATAAAAAAAATATCCTAATTAGTATGAATTCTTTCTTGATGAAGCATGAGAACTATAGATGATAACCTTTTCAATATCTTTAATTCTCTGAAGCACTTCTAGTTCTGGTAATAGTTTCAGAAATGTCATAGCAACTACTTTGGGAGATTAACATCTCTAATGCCTTCTTTGTACTGGTAATATTAAGTTTTCAATAACCATCTTTTGGATGGTTGCCACTTAACTCTATACTGCATGTAAATTTTAGTCAGTGTCTTTTAGATTGCTAATTCAAAAAATATGAATGCATACTATATGTATCTACACATCAGAGATATAGCAGTGGGGTTTTTTTTGTTTTTCTTACTGTGCATAGTTTATTTTTATATATGCATTAGCAATATTTTAAAAACTGCTTTTAAAAGTGAACTGCCTACCTTTGGAGAAGAAACTATGAAATTTAGCTTTTTCATCTTCATGGCCTTTACAGAACCAAAACACCCTGATAGGGAATGAAGGAATTAGTTATTCAACTACTGACACAAAACTTCTAGATTTTTTCCCAAATATCCCAAATTCTGTTATCCTAAAAGAGGAAGAATCTTTTAAATGATTTATTTTCACTTTAAGAAAAAAGTGATTTATTTTCCCTTTAAAAGCAGCTTTAGGATATTATGGATTTCATCATGGAGCAGGATATGGCCTTAGTGAAATGCTCCATGTTTTAGAGCTTCTTCCTCCAGGATGTAACCTACAGTGTGGTTGGTTTTTCTAATTGCTCTGTCTGTCATAGTGATAACTCTCTCCTTCACTGCTTCCAAATGTGGCCACCAGCGTGGCTGAAATAACAATGGGTTTGAAACAGTCTATGGTATGCAGGAGCCCATGTTGAAAATTTCATAATTCGTCTAAATTTTAGGTTAAATAAAAATGATTTCAGGGCTTCCCTGGTGGCGCAGTGGTTGAGAATCCGCCTGCCAACGCAGGGGACACGGGTTTGAGCCCTGGTCTGGGAAGCTCCCACATGTCGCAGAGCAACGAAGCCCGTGCACTACAACTACTGAGCCTGCGCTCTAGAGCCCGTGAGCCACAACTACTGAGCCCGTGAGCCACAACTACTGAAGCCCGAGCGCCTAGAGCCCGTGCTCCACAACAAGAGAAGCCACCGCAATGAGAGAAGCCCACACACAGCAAAGAAGAGTAGCCCCTGCTCACCACAACTAGGGAAAGCCCGCGCACAGCAACAAAGACCCAACGCAGCCAAAAATAAATAAATTAATAAAATTGATTCTTAAAAAAAAAAAGAAATGACTTAAACCTTGAAATGGTTTTCTTCATAACTGTTTGAGGCTCAAACTCTAATAGACTATAAAATAATTAAGGGAAAAAATGCTAAAGGAAGCACACATTTTCTAAGAGGGAGAAAGGTGGAGAGATTGGATTGTACACACCAACAGGATCAAGGAAGGATGCTAAGTGATGGTTATGAATCTGCGTGCCTTATTCCTGCTTCCAAAGAAATTAAGTGTAAAAGGAAAGGGTTTCAATTAGAAATTCACGTGATATCACCTAAGAAGACTTAAGACAAGGTATCCTTATCATACCAAAAAAATGGAAAAAAGAATATAAAAGTCTATTAAATGAAAATGATTTGACAGACAGAGAGCAAGAAATGGTGCTTTTGCAATTCCAGAATGTTTGAATTATTCATCTTCTCCTTGAAAATGTGTCAATTGTAATAAAGTTTGCCAGAGCTTTCCACACGAAAATAATTTATGGGACATTACACTGAGAACAAAAAGCAAAATAATATCCTTTATACAAAAGTAATTTTCCTTTAAATTGCTTTAAAAAACCAAAAATTATGCTTTCTAAATTAATAATTCTAACTTCTTTAACAACTTAGGCGCCGATATAGCTAAGAATTATCACTCTATCAGCAGTTTTTTAATAAAACATGGAAGTGAACATGCTGTCTAATAACAAACTGATAAGAATCTAAGTGGAAAAGCATCAACTAGACTGCAAATGAATAGCATAAATCTAAACATGTCCCCCTGAAAAATTCAGAAACTGGCAAAACATCTGTTGGGCTGGCTGGCAGTCATCCTAAGTGATGATGCATACCTTTTACTTCCTGGAGAAATAATTAAGCAGTAAGTTTAACAGTTTCTTCCAGCTGCTTCAAGGATTGGAAGTGCCAAGGACTCAGAAGTTTATTATCAAAAAGATTTTAACCTGGGACCTTGGGTATCCAGGCTGCTCAGAACCAAAGCAAGGCAGAGATGTGGGCATGGTATAGAGCCCTGCTCAGTGAGTTAGGGCTCCCGTTTTGGTGTTTTGGTTGTCACAAAGCCACCCTGAGTCCTGCAAAGATGACCCAGCATGCCAGGCTTCTCTCCAGCCTCTCAACTTCTCTCCTCCAAAGGGATTTGGATGAAGCAGAGACCTGGATGTACCAGTCCTGACTCTGTGAGGTCCAGTTCCCTCTATGAATACATGTATTCCTCTATGAATACAAAACATGTATTCAAACTACATGAGCTGAAGAAGTAAGAAGAGAGCATTTGTCTCTTTTGCTTAGATTGCCCTAATTGACAAGACAAAACACACCTAAATAGCTCTAGTTCATGAGGAAGGCAAAGGAAAGGAATGGCACTTTTCTATGGTACCAAATCAAGTTTTTTAGTGGATAAATAGATAAAGTATCCTATCTCTGCTAGGCACTAATATATTGGGCAGGGGGACACTCCATTAATGCACAATGTAAAAACAGAATTAAACCTATTAAGTGAAGGATTTATTCTACATTATCATTTAATTACCAACATGTCTCTATATTCAATTACAGTACTATGGTTTCGTTAGGCGCTTCCACTGAGATTTTCTAATTAAAACCCTCCCAGGTAACTGATGCTCAGTAGATTTGATTAGCATTTTTATCTTTCTTTTTCTCATTGAAAGTAAAATAATCTATCTTTGCACTTACGTCAAAAATAGCAGCCTCCTCCCTAGGTCTCCTTTGCACAGGCACTAGTCACAATTTCCTGCCAGATGCCTCAGGGGAGAATTTCACCTTGCACAATTCTACTGGAAGATGCTATGGCTTCCTATTGAACAGAATATTGAGTCTCCCTGCACTGATACAGTTTAGGAATTAAAAGACTTTGGAGTCATTAACCTGGTTTCAAACTTCGGCTCCTCTACTAACTAGTTGCACCTCTGGCAAATTACTTGACCTCTGTGAGTATTCCGCATTCGAAAACAGGGACTGTTATGAGGCATAAATGACAAAATGAGTGAAGTGTTTAACACAGCATCTGGCACGTAGTAAGTGGTAATTGTTACTGTCACTATTGTCATCTTTGCTGTTGCTGTTACAGGGTGTGGATAAGGAAAATATTTAATTAAGGTATGTGTTCCCAGGCAATTTAGTTACTGGAGGCTGTATCATAAGCATTGTGCTCCAGAGACTGGTCGGCATCCATCCTTTAATATTAAGGTTTGAGCATGTTTCTTATTCTGTTTATTCTCTGATTGTACTGCCCATTCTGTTCTCTGCCCTTCCAAGTTCAGTTTTGTGTCGTGACGGACTGTCGCACACAGACTATCATCTGTGCTCTCCCGTTCTCTGGCTTCTGGTTGGACTTAGCCAATGGGCGCCATCACCAGGAAATCTGAGCATGAGAGAAGACAGGTCAGGAATATCTCCCTCACTACCACTTGCTTTGGGGCCATAATTCTGGCAGTGGTCAGATGTCTCTGCAGCTACCCTGGAAGTCCCTTCACACCTCCAGCTTTCACTGGACTCTGTTAACAAGTCTATTTTCTCCCCTCATCCCTTCAGGCCTAGGAGTGGCATTAGCTTCCTTTGCTGGTAGCTAGAGCCTGAACATCCTTCATTGGTTTGCTTAACCATACTTTGTAAATAGTCCCTTCTCTAACTACTCATCAGAATTTCATCTAAGTGCATCTCTGTTTCTCATTGGGACCATGAGTAATGTACCCCTTCAGATCAATATGTTTCCCTGTAGCCAACTGGGTTAATGTTCGTTTTACAATTTTTATTAAGTCCTTACTATGCACTAAACACTGGACTAAGTGCAAAGTGCAAGGGAAAAAAATTATATATATATGTATTTAAATACGTATACACGCCCTTCTCTTCAAAGATGTCAGTCTTTCAGTGTGACCTCAAATAAGAGGAGAAATTTAAGAGGCAGAAATGTAAGGAAGTGGCATTTCAAGCATAGAAGAGAATGTTTAAAAGTCATGATGACCTGAAGATACACAGTATATTTACTGAACAGCAAAGTCATTCGGGGTAAGGAGAACATAACGCTAAGATTAGAATGGTGATGAGATGGGAGGATGCCATCATGAGGTATCGTTAAGTGGCTGGAGATTGGCCAGGTTTGGAAGGACATTACTGGAACTTGTGTAAAAGGGTTCATCCTGTGGAATGATTTTATACTAACTCAATTTTGACAGGTATTTATGGCAGCAACAATATTAGGGTGACCAGTTCAATGGATTGCAAGAATACAGAAGAAATACAAAAACAGTTGTTATTGGAGTTGAAAGCAGGGGGCATACTCAACAAATATTTCATGGAGAATTATCAAGACTTCAAGACTTTTGAATATAGGAGTTGGAGGAGTATTAACTATGGGTTCAATTTGAGGTGTCTGTTTATACTACATCATAAATGGTGACTCTGTTAACTGAAACAGGAAATAGAGGGAAAGGAGCAGATCAGGTAGGGGTAGATGAATTCCTTTTTGAAAAAAACATCTGACCTGTGGGTGTCACAATAATTGGCTTAAAAAGAACTGATCATCATTTTGAGAAAAGAGGAAATAATCTCACGATTAAAAAAAATAAAAGTCATGCTAGAACAGCACCAGATGATTAAAATTAGTGAGGTCCCTTAAATGTAAGAAATTTCAAAAGTAAATGCTTCAGAAGTTTCAAGTTGGACATTCGTATCTACTTTTGTGTCCTCCCTATATCACCAAGCACAGTTAGTGTCTGCCTATATTGCATTTCCACAGCATCACCTCTCTATAGTCTTGTTCATTACCTGTCTCTGTCTCCCTAACTTACTTTGACATATATCCATAATGACCTATGCAGTGCTTGGCATGTGATAAGTGTACTTAATAATCAGTTTTTAGTATCATAAATTGGTGAAATGCCAAAATTATGAGACCACTTCTCTGCTTCAATATTCGATTCCAAAATAACAGGAGATGTGTTACTTTTTTTCTCATCAACTGTTTTAGTCATTGTTTTTTTTTTTTTTTTTTTTTTGCGGTTCGCACAGGCTCCGGACGCGCAGGCTCAGCGGCCATGGCTCACGGGCTCAGCCACTCTGCGGCATGTGGGATCTTCCCGGACCGGGGCACGAACCCGCGTCCCCTGCATCGGCAGGCGGACCCTCAACCACTGCGCCACCAGGGAAGCCCAGTCATTGTTTTTTTAACCTGCAAGGATGCTTCCTCTCACTCATCACAAAAATAATTCAGATATCAGACAGATACTGTACTCAAGTATAATCAAGCTTTTATTTTTTACATCTTTATTGTAGTATAATTGCTTTACAATTGTGTGTTTGTTTCTGCTTTACAACAAAGTGAATCAGTTATACATATATTCCCATATCTCTTCCCTCTTGTGTCTCCCTCCCTCCCACCCTCCCTATCCCACCCCTCTAGGTGGTCACAAAGGACCGAGCTGAACTCCCTGTGCTATGCGGCTGCTTCCCACTAGCTATCTATTTTACGTTTGGTAGTGTATATATGTCCATGCCACTCTCTCACTTTGTCCCAGCTTACCCTTCCCCCTCCTCGTGTCCTCAAGCCCATTCATTTTCTACATCTGTGTCTTTATTCCTGTCCTGCCCCTAGGTTCTTCAGAACCTTTTTTTTAGATTCCAGATATATGTGTTAGTGTACGGTATTTGTTTTTCTCTTTCTGACTTACTTCACTCTGTATGACAGACTCTAGGTCCATCCACCTTAGTACAAATAATGCAATTTCGTTTCTTTTTATGACTGAGTAATATTCCATTGTATATATGTGCCACATCTTCTTTATCCATTCATCTGTCAATGGACACTTAGGTTGCTTCCATGTCCTGGCTATTGTAAATAGTGCTGCAATGAACATTGTGTTACATGACTCTTTTTGAATTATGGTTTTCTCAGGGTATATGCCCAGTAGGGGATTGCTGGGTTGTATGGTAGTTCTATTTTTAGTTTTCTGAGGAACCTTCATACTGTTCTCTTTAGTGGCTGTATCAATTTACATTCCCACCAACAGTGGAAGAGGACTCCCTTTTCTCTTCACCCTTTCCTCCATTTATTGTTTGTAGATTTTCTGGTGATGCCCCTTCTGTCTGGTGTGAGGTGATACCTCATTGTAGTTTTGATTTGCATTTCTCTAATGATTAGTGATGTTGAGCATCCTTTCATGTGTTTGTTGGCAATCTGTATATCTTCCTTGGAGAAATGTCAATTTAGGTCTTCTGCCCATTTTTGGATTGGGTTGTTTGTTTTTTTGATATGGAGCTGCAAGGGCTGCTTGTGTATTTTGGAGATGAATCCTTTGTCAGTTGCTTCATTTGCAAATATTTTCTCCCATTCTGAAGGTTGTCTTTTGGTCTTGTTTATGGTTTCCTTTGCTATGCAAAAGCATTTAAGTTTCCTTAGGTCCCATTTGTTTATTTTTGCTTTTATTTCCACTTCTCTAGGAGGTGGGTCAAAAAGGATCTTGCTGTGATTTATGTTATAGAATGTTCTGCCTATGTTTTCCTCGAAGAGTTTTATAGTGTCTGCCCTTACATTTAGGTCTTTAATCCATTTTGAGTTTATTTTTGTGTATGGTGTTAGGGAGTATTCTAATTTCATGCTTTTACATTTCCCAGCACCACTTATTGAAGAGGCTGCCTTTTCTCGATTGTATATTCTTGCCTCCTTTATCAAAGTTAAGGTTACCATATGTGCGTGGGTTTATTTCTGGGCTTTCTATCCTGTTCCATTGATCTATATTTCTGTTTTTGTGCCAGTACCATACTGTCTTGATTACTGTAGCTTTGTAGTGTCTGAAGTCCGGAAGCCTGATTCCTCCAGCTCCGTTTTTCTTTCTCAAGATTGCTTTGGCTATTCAGGATCTTTTGTGTTTCCATACAAATTGTGAAATTTTTTATTCTAGTTCTGTGAAAAATGCCATTGGTAGTTTGATAAGGATTGCATTGAATCTGTAGATTGCTTTGGGTAGTATAGTCATTTTCACAATATTGATTCTTCCAAACCAAGAACATGGTATATCTCTCCATCTGTTTGTATCATATTTAATTACTTTCAACAGTGTCTTATAGTTTTCTTCATACACGTCTTTTGTCTCCTTAGGTAGGTTTATTCCTAGGTATTTTATTCTTTTTTTTGCAATGGTAAATGTGAGTGGTTCCTTAATTTCTATTCCAGATTTCTTATCTTTATTGTATAGGAATGCAAGAGATTTCTATGCATCAATTTTGTATCCTGCTACTTTACCAAATTCATTGATTAGCTCTAGTAGTTTTCTGGGAGCATCTTTAGGATTGTCTATGTATAGTATCATGTCATCTGCCAACAGTGACAGATTTACTTCTTCTTTTCCGAGTTGGATTCCTTTTATTTCTTTTTCTTCTCTGGTTGATGTGGCTAAAACTTCCAAAACTATGTTGAATAACAATGGTGAGAATGGACAACCTTGTCTTCTACCTGATCTTAGAGAAAATGGTTTCAGTCTTTCACCATTGAGAACAATGTTGGCTGTGGATTTGTCATATATGGCCTTTATTATGTTGAGGTAAGTTCCCTCTATGCCTACTTTCTGGAGAGTTTTTATCATAAATAGGTGTTGAATTTTATTGAAAGCTTTTTCTGCATCTATGGAGATGATCATATGGTTTTTATCCTTCAGTTTGTTAATATGATTAATCACATTGATTGATTTGCATATATTAAAGAATCCTTGCATTCCTGGAATAAACTCCACTTGATCATGGTGTATGATCCTTTTAATGTGCTGTTGGATTCTGTCTGCTAGTTCATCAGTGATATTGGCCTGTAGTTTTCTTTCTTTGTGACATCTTTGTCTGGTTTTTGTATCAGGGTCATGGTGGCATCGTAGAATGGGTTTTGGAGTGTTCCTCCCTCTGCTATATTTTGGAAGAGTTTGAGAAGGATAAGTGTTAACTCTTCTTTAAATATTTGATAGAATTCACCTGTGACCCATCTGGTCCTGGGCTTTTGTTTGTTGGAAGATTTTTAATCACAGTTTCAATTTCAGTGCTTGTGATTGGTCTGTATATATTTTCTATTTTTACCTTGTTCAATCTCAGAAGGTTGTGTTTTTCTAAGAATTTGTCCATTTCTTCCAGGTTGTCCATTTTATTGGCATAGAGTTTCTTCTAGTAATCTCTCATGATCCTTTGTATTTCTGCAGTATCAGCTGTTACTTCTCCTTTTCAATTTCTAATTCTCTTGATTTGCATCTTCTCCCGTTTTTGCTTAATGAGTCTGACTAGTGGTTTATCAATTTTGTTTATCTTCTCAAAGAACCAGCTATTAGTCTTATTGATCTTTGCTTTTGTTTCCTTCATTTCTTTTTCATTTATTTCTGATCTGATCTTTATGATTTCTTTCCTTCTGCTAACTTTGGGGTTTCTTTGGTTCTTCTTTCTCTAATTGCTTTAGATGTAAGGTTAGGTTGTTTATTTGAGAGGTTTCTTGTTTCTTGAGGTAGGATCGTATTGCTATAAACTTCCCTCTTAGAACTGCTTTTGCTGCATCCAATAGGTTTTGGGTCATCATGTTTTCATTGGCATTTGTTTCTAGGTATTTTTTTGATTTTCTCTTTGATTTCTTCAGTGATCACTTCGTTATTAAGTAGTGTATTGTTTAGCCTCCACGTGTTTGTATTTTTAACAGATTTTTTCCTCCAATTGATATCTAGTCTCATAGCACTGTTGTCGGAAAAGATACTTGATACAATTTCAATTTTCTTAAATCTCTTCAGGCTTGATTTGTGACCCAAGATATGATCTATCTTGGAGAATGATCCATGAACACTTGAGAAGAAAGTATATTCTGTTGTTTTGGGATGGAATGTCCTATAAATAACAATTAAGTCCATCTTGTTTAATGTAGCATTTAAGGCTTGTGTTTCCTTGTTTGTTTTCATTTTGGATGATCTATCTATTGGTGCGAATGAGTTTAAAGTCCTCTACTATGATTGTGTTACTGTGAATTTCCCCTTTTATAGGTGTTAACATTTGTGTTATGTATTGAGGTGCTCCTATGTTGAGTGCATAAATATTTACAATTGTTATATCTTCTTCTTAGATTGATCCCTTGATCATTATGTAGTGTCCTTCTCTGTCTCTTATAATAGTCTTTATTTTAAAGTCTATTTTGTCTGATATGAGAATTGCTACTCCAGCTTTCTTCTGATTTCCATTTGCATGGAATATATTTTTCTATCCCATCACTTTCAGTCTGTATATGTACGTAGGTCTGAAGTGGGTCTCTTGTAGACAGCATATATACAGGTCTTGTTTTTGTATCCATTTAGCCAGTCTATGTCTTTTGGTTGGAGCATTTAATCCATTTACATTTAAGGTAGTTATCAATATGTATGTTCCTTTTACCATTTTCTTAATTGTTTTGGGTTTGTTTATGTAGGTCTTTTCCTTCTCTTGTGTTTTTCCTACTTAGAGAAGTTCCTTTAGCACTTGTTGTAAAGCTGGTTTGGGGGTGCTGAATTCTCATAGCTTTTGCTTGTCTGTAAAGTTTTAATTTCTCCATCAAATCTGAATGAGATTCTTGCTGGGTAGAGTAATCTTGGTTTTAGGTTTTTCCCCTTCATCACTTTAAATATGTCCTGCCACTTCCTTCTGGCTTGCAGAGTTTCTGCTGAAAGATCAACTGTTAACCTTATGGGGATTCCCTTGTATGTTATTTGTTGTTTTTCCCTTGCAGCTTTTAATATTTTTTCTTTGTATTTAATTTTTGATAGTTTGTTTAATATGTGTCTTGGCATGTTTCTCCTTGGATTTTTCTTGTATGGGACTCTCTGTGCTTCATGGAGTTTATTAACTATTTCCTTTCTCATATTAGGGAAGTTTTCAACTATAATCTCTTCAAATATTTTCTCCATCCCTTTCTTTTTCTCTTCTTCTTCTGGGACCCCTATAATTCGAATGTTGGTGCATTTAATGTTGTCCCAGAGGTCTCTGAGACTGTCCTCAACTATTTTCATTCTTTTTTCTTTATTCTGCTCTGTGGTAATTATTTCCACTATTTATCTTCCAGGTCACTTACCCGTTCTTCTGCCTCAATTATTCTGCTATTTATTCCTTCTAGAGAATTTTTAATTTCATTTATTGTGCTGTTCATCATTGTTTGTTTGCTCTTTAGTTCTTCTAGGTCCTTTTTAAACATTTCTTGTATTTTCTCCATTCTATATCCAAGATTATTTTGGATCATCTTTTCTATCATTCTTTTTCAGGTAGACTGCCTATTTCCTCTTCATTTGTTTGGTCTGGTGGGCTTTTACCTTGCTCCTTCATCTGCTGTTTCTTCAGCAGCTTGCAGTTCTGCTTGTTGTGTTTGCCCTGCAGGACGAGCTTCTCAAAGTACACATAAGCCACCGGCACTGTCACAGGCTCCAAAACACACTCCTGGGACAAGTTCTGCATCTCTCATTTTCAACTCCTAATCTTGCTCAGCATCACCTTGATGTGCGGGAACTTCTCCCAGAAGGTTTCCTTCATGTCCTTCTTGAGGTGGGAGAGCTTCACATACTCTATCACTGTGGTCATGTAGGATGCAAAGATGAGGACATACTTGTGCTTGCCGCAGGGTCACTGAAGGTCAGCCAGGAGGTTGGGATTGTACTACAGGGAATCCCCCGCATCGGTCCTTAGTTCTGAGCCAGCTAGCGCCACCCTGGGCAGGACAGGTTTGCATCTGGACCCCAGCAGAGCACAGGGCACTCTGAGTCAGGGCTGAGGCAGTGGGCCAGCTTGAGCGTGACCAGGATGTTGGTGGGGTACAGAATCTTGGTAAGACACAACCTTTCCATCCGCCCCCAGCTCAACGTCTTCCAAAAGGAAGACCATCTCAGAAGATATGGAAACGTCGCCGGACGGATGCCTCTGCTTCTGGCTGTCCACCCTCAGGTCACTGACGCACAGGTCTTCTCCACAGGGCAAGACAGAGAAGGCTGAACACACGGACTGCTTGGCTCAGATGAGCATGATCCTGTTGTTCCTGGAGCCGTACTGCCTCATATTATTGATGAAGTGAGTCTTCTTCGGGCCTTTGTGTCTTGGGGATCCAGATGTATGTTTGGTTCTTTGAAGGGAGGCACATCCCACCGTTTCTTCCAGAAACTCGAGGGAAGCCCATCCAGGGAGATGTTGTTGAGGAAGAAGAGCACGGCCTGGCGGCACAGCGAGTCCCCTCACCTCCGCAGTGGCTGCGATGCAGCCCAGACAGCAGTGCCAGGGGACTGGCCCAGGGATCCACCTGCCGTGGCCGCGGCCATCCTCTGACTGAGCCCAATGGCCACCCGCCACCCACAATCAAGCTTTTAAAAACCGGATCACTTATGACAAAAATGCTCAACCTGCAAACCCAACATTTTGCTCAAATAGTTCCTGAGTAAAATTCTTTGCAGCTACAACTGTCACACGTTAGGATCTCCACACATTATAATTATTGTTTTCTCCCCTCAGATTACCATGTTAAGAAATATCTTTGAATTTTTGAGACTGACAACATGAACGTTAAACCTCACTGTATTCTAATGAATAGTGGTGAAGAATGTGTATATATACACACACACATACACACACACACACACATACACACACTCTCCAATATATTCCAACATAGCAACCACATCACCATGCTTTGGATCTTACACAGATATCCAGGGCTTTACTGCCAGGTGTCAGAAGGGTGTTATCACTAATAAATCTTAATTCTTCTAGTGCTTTCAAACACAATCAGACCTAGTCAAGGGATCTACACGATGGAAATTTTGATTGCTAAATCAGGATAATACATCACTTCTCTAAGGGGATCTATAGAAGACAAAAAAAGCTAAGTGGACTCAGTAGGCTTGGTTCTTCTTAGTCTTCTTAGTCTTCTTAGTCTTTTAATTAAAACAAAAACAAAATTATTCTTGACCCATTTTTGCCATTAAATTCCTTCACAGGTTTACCTTCTTATTTTCCTATTTAAAAGAGTCTAAACATTCTGTTTTTGTGACATCTTACTGAAGGAATTGAATTTGGTGTTCAAAGACCTACATTCACTTGAAAAAGAAGAGCAACAGTGAGGCAAGGGGATTGCTGGCCCAATTAGATATATAAGCATATCCTAAGGTCTCTATAATCAACACAGTGTGATGTTGGCATATGAGTAGCCAGGAAAGTCAATAAGAAAGAGTAGAGAATCCAGAAATATATGCAATTTCTGGTAGTATTCAACAAAGGTGAAGTCACAAATCAAGTGGGAAATATGGGCATTTTAATAAATGGTGCTGGGATAACTGGATAAGTACATGAAAATAATAGAAATTGAATTCATTTCTGACACCAGAAATCAGTGAAAATTCTAAAGGAATTTAAATATAAAAAATGAAATTACACAAGTACAAACATTTCTGAATATCCTTATAACTGAGAGGCAAGAAAAATTCTCTTCCCGCTCAAAATATTGAAGCAGTAGGGAAAATCATTCATAACTTTGACTACATAAAGATTAAACATGCATGGCAGGGACTTCCCTGGTGGTCCAGTGGTTAGGACTCTGCACTTCCACTGTGGGGGGCAAGGGTTCGACCCCTGGTAGAGGAACTAAGATCCCACATGCTGCATGGTGGCACAGCCAAAGAAAAAAAAGCATAGCAAACACAACTTCATAAGCAAAATTAAAATAAAAACAGTGCTATTTAAAAAGCAGGCCAGACAGGACATGGAAGCAAACTAAGTGTCCATCGACAGATGAACGGATAAAGAAGATGTGGCACATATATACAATGGGATATTACTCAGCCATAAAAAAAAAATGAAATTGAGTTATCTGTAGTGAGGTGGATGGACCTAGAGTCTGTCATACAGAGTGAAGTCAGAAAGAGAAAAACAAATACTGTACGCTAACATGTATATATGGAATCTAAAAAAAAAAAAAAAAGGTTCTGAAGAACCTAGGGGCAGGACAGGAATAAAGATGCAGATGTAGAGAATGGACTTGAGGACACAGAGAGGGGGAAGGGTAAGCTGGGACGAAGTGAGAGAGTGGCATGGACATATATACACTACCAAATGTAAAATAGATAGCTAGTGGGAAGCAGCCGCATAGCACAGGGAGATCAGCTCAGTGCTTTGTGACCACCTAGAGGGGTGGGATAGGGAGGGAGACGCAAGAAGGGGGAGATATGGGGATATATGTATATGTATAGCTGATTCACCTTGTTATAAAGCAGAAACTAACACACCATTGTAAAGCAATTATACTCCAATAAAGATGTTAAAAAAAAAAGAAAAACAGGCTAGAGACGTGAGTAGAAAAGGCAATACAGGCAATGCAGTTTCTCATACGTTTAGGACTCTATATGTCTCATAATTTTAAAAATAGTTCATAATAAGAGAAATACAAATTAATATTACACAGATATATCTTATTTATCACACTGACAAAAAATCAAGAGTGTGATCCCACATTTAGTTGGTAAGACTAAGAAGAAACAGGCACATATGTGTTTCTAAAAAGAATGCAAAATGTTATGAACCCAGTGGAGGGCAATTTGGCATTATTTAATGATTTTACATATGTTTTTCCCTTCTCTAGGAATCTATCTAAAAGATAAACATGAAAATATGTATACACATGGATATTTACTGCATGATTTAAAAAGGTAAAAACCAGAAACAACCTAAATGTCCATTAATACATGATGAATTGAACTAACTCTGAGATACTTACTATGGAGCACCATACAGCTGGTTAAAAAAAAAAAAAAAAGAGTGCTTTCTAATATGCAATCTCCAGGATATATTGTTAAATGAAAACAACAAGTAGTATAAGCAACATGTATACTATATATCGTATTACCATTTATCTGAAAAAGGGAGTCTCTGTGTGTATATGTGTGTGTGTATATATGCACATACAATGGGAGATTAAGCTATATTTAAATAAAATTATTACTTATATGTGATGAGAGGTAACATGTAAAGGAGACAGATATAAAAGTCAGGGGCAGGCAATTTACAAGATGAATCTTAGTATTTTGTCATTCCAGAAAGCAAGGAAGTTATCAAAAATTATTGGAATAGTGTCAAAAGGACTCATGAAACATCTTAAAGTGGCTCCCACTGCACAAAGATGAGTCATCCTCAGCACCAATAAGAGTAAAAACATCAGTGGGTTGAAATCAATAAAATACGTTAAAAATCCAGGAATTCCAATGATCATGATTTAAAAAAAGATCACCTTTGGAGGATGCTAGGAAACCAACTCCTTGTTCTAAAAACTGATAAATAAAGGGAAACAATCATACAGATTACTTGTTTTTATAGTAAAAACTATACCTCAGGGTATTCAAAAGTTGATGAGAAAAAATTCTGTCTATGGAAGTATTCCAACTAACATATAAAGATGTAATTACATAATTGGAATATTACCATTTTGCAAACCCCAAAGTAAACTCTGGATCTGGGAAATGATCCTCAGTGGCATCTAACGCCACAGCAGTAGATAACTGGACATTATGCCTCTTGATGGAAGTTTAGAACACCATTTATGAAGTAGTCTTGCCAAAAGTGTAACCTAAGTATGGATCCAGACTCTTGATCTAACCACCAGTACAGGAAATACACGGGGAATAGAGGAAGAGGTTTTCTATAAAAAATGAGAGTACAATCAGCGATATCCAGAAAGCAGGAAAGGTCACAAGACAAATTGCTCAATTTTTTCAACAGGTCAATCTCAAAATTTTTTTAATATAAGTTAAGGTAGCCTATGAAATTAAAATATCCATGAGATGTACTAACAGAATGCAGTGGTGCACCCTGTTGGAATCCCAGTTAGAACAAACCAGCAACATAATGTCTATAAACAAACAAAAATAAAATAAAACACATATGAGAAAATAGTGACCAGATATTTGATGATGTAAGACATAACTAGGTTTTCTTATGTATGAAAATGGCACCATGACTGGGTTCATCAACAAGAGTTCTTTTCTTTCAGAGACACATACTCAAATACTTATGCATGAAATATTATGTATGGGATTTGCTTCAAAACAATTCGATAGGCAGAGATGTAAAGGAAGTTTGATTAAATGCAAGTGTGGCTGTGAGCTAACGAGTGTTGGGGCTGAATAATGGGTCCATGCAGATGCATTGTACTTTCCTGTCTACCATGAGTGCTTAAAATTACCCACAATACACTACTGGTGGGAATGTAAAATGGTGCGGCTGCTATGGAAAATAGTATGAAATTTCCTCAAAAAAATTTAGAAATAAAACTACCATATGATCCAGCAATCCCATTTCTGGGATTTAACCAAAATAATTAAAATCAAGATCTCAAAGATATATATGCGCTCCCATGTTCATTTCAGCATTATTCATAATAGCCAAAATGTGGAAGTAACCTAAAGGTCTATCTATGGATAAATGGATAAAGAAAATGTGGCATATACATACAATGGAATATTATTCAACCTTAAAGGAGAAGGAAATCCTGCCACATGCAGCAATATGGATGAAACTGGAGGACATTGTGCTAATTGAAACAAGCTAGTCACAGAAGGACATGCATGATCCCCCTCGTATGAGGTCTCTAAAATTGTCAAATTCCTGGAATCAAAGTAGAATGGTGGTGACCAGGGACTGCAGAGAGGGGGCAGTGGGGAATTGATCATCAACAGGCATAAAATTTCAGTTAAGCAAGATACAAAAGTTCTAGATACCTGCTGTACAACATTGTGCCCATAGTTAACAATACTGTATTATGCACTTAAAAATTTGTCAACAGGGTAGATCTCATGTTAAGTGTTTATAACACAACCTTTTAAAAAAAGAAAAGCAAATATATATATATCCATAATAAAGAGGTTAAAAAAAGACCAACATACAAATTCTGGATCCACCATTTGTTTGCTTAATACCAAGCAAGTCACGTAACACATTTTAAGTCCCCATTTTCTCATATGTGAAAGGGATATAATAATAACAATTTTATAGGTTGGTTTGCCATCTCTATTTTTGGACCCTGATAATGGTTAGTTGAAAAGAGAAAGAGGTTTTGGAATTATTCTTACCAACAGTGTATATGTATAATTATGTATAATTTTAAACACACATGGCAGAGAGAAAAGTACAATGCACCTGTTTGTACTCGTTATTTAGCCTCAACTCCCTTTTAAATATCTGGCTTAATTTTATGATACTAGGCAAGTACTTAACTTTTCTAGGTTCATTTTCTTTCATGTAAAATGGGGATCATACCATTGTTATGTGGACTACGTAAAGTTGGAACTTTATAAACAACACTTTCTCTCCTCCGTGAAGCCATTTTGATTCCTAGTTGGAAATAGTCATTCTTCTGTTAGATTTACTTTGATTACTATTATACTAATAATCTCCCTTGAATTATTATTTAAATATTTTTTTATGAAAAGACTCTGGGTCCTTTGAAAACAGATTATTCATATCCTCTACCTCATGGAAGGCGTATGGCACATAGTTGGAGATCAATACATTTTGATGAATTAAATCCCTTGAATAGATTAGATGCTACCTCCAAAACTGATCAATCTTCCGCAAGTACTGACACTGAATGCTCTGGCCATATATTACTTAAATCTTTTAAAATGCACGTAAGATCCCTGGGAAAATGTCAGATTGCTTCCTGGACAAACAGTAAATGAGTTTGTCATATGTCAAGAAATCACCCAGGTCATTGTGTTGATAAACCTGGCCTGCAAATCTGACTCTGCTTTTTACCTATCACATTTATGGTTTGTCCAGGTTTGTTCCTACAAACATGTCACAGATTCTTCAATAGAAAATTGTTTCTAGCATAAGGTTTCAGCTTTATTACAAAAAGCGTGTGCCTATGAAGAACCACCTAGCACATATCCATGATGCTCCAAAGATAAGCAGTGATAATGGAAGGGTAGATTTCCATATATTGCCATTCCCCTTAAATCAGGTCAAAAACTAGCAGGAAAAATGAATGGAGTCTCCAAAAGATAATGGTCCGGAAAACTATTTGAAGCGACAAACAAACCAACCTTAAATGTAGTTCAAAATATTTCCACTTGAGATAAAACTCAGTTTCAGCATTCTGAACGTGGTGACAGCATAGTTTTTACTTCTGAGTATTGTAAGGCCCTTTTCTCATAAAACCTGGAGAAAGCCAAAAGCAGTTCAATTAAAGTGTCTAAATGTGGTCATCTTTTATCTATAGCTCAGTGGAACAGCTCAGCTAGAGCCTATAGAGTTCAGCTATGCACTCTTCCCAGAATATTCCCTAATGCTTCTCTGAAGCTATTCATTGTACAGGTCACTGTAGTAAAACTCACACCTTAGCACTCTCCCTGGACGCCAACAAGCAAACACTAGAGTGCAGTGCAGAGTAAAGAAAGGGTTTGCCTCTGAGTAAAAGGAAGATCATGAGCTGTAATTTCAAAGTCCATCAAACAGAGTCCTATAAGAAAACATATGAGTTATGCATGAAGTTATAGGATCTATATCCAAAAAAAAGGAGAGACAAAAAATTAAGTCAAGCTCCTTCCAAAGTAAGGCATTTGAAAGGAGATCATTGCAACATCATAAGTTCACCATAAAGTGATGCATTCATATTTTACAAGACAAGAACTGTACTAAAATCTTTAAAGTCTCAACACAATTGTGTTTGTCAAAACATATTTGGTGCCATAACTGACAAGTTTATTGACATTCTTGGTTTACATCAAATATTTTACTTATTGTGATACTGGAATTTTATTTCACTTCTTAGAAATTTTATGCTTAAAAAGGGAGCAATCATAATATATTCCATAGAGTTTTCTCCAATTTACACCATCATATTCTGAAGTAAACTGAAATAAGCCAAGGCTTTGTGTAACTAAATCTTTCTATTATTTTCATGGCTCGGAACGAGAAGGGGAATGAAGAATAAATCTGTAAGAGAACAAAACGTAAATTCATTGTGCTCACAATGTTGCATTAATCAGGAAACCTCTCTGTAAAATTGATTAAGAGGGAATCTGAACAAATGGCTGCATGCATTCAAAAGAGGCTGCACTCACTAAAATAAACTAGAGTTTCATTTCTCCTTTAAAAAAAATCTATTAAAAATCTAGATCAGGTTCTTCATCTGTGAAACAGATATCATAATTAATTCCTACCATATCTATCATAGAAAAATTATGTGAGGTTTAAAAATGAGCTAATGTATGGTGGGGGGGAGGTTTGTAAAAAGCAAAGGAGTTTAAAAATGTGAGTGATAATCAGGATGATTATTACCTGCTTATAGATAAAAATAGATAGCATTACACCCAGCATGCAACAAAGCACTTAGCACATACTAAGTGTTTACTATATGTTTTAACTAAAATATTAATAGGTATTAGACAGTCACATTGTCAAAAGTACTGATTTAAGCAAAATTAAACACAAAATAAACCCGGAGCATCTTGTAATGCCAGAATGTAAGGAAGTATTGTACTCAAACAAACAAACAAAACACGATGATGAGGGAACGTCAAAGGAACAAAGGACCCAAATGAAAGAACTCCCAGGGGCCAAAAATGGAAAAATCTAAGCATCAAGATCAATGAAATAGAATTGGCTTACAACCCATAGTACAGAATAAATAGCTATAAGTCCACAGTGAAATTATTTAATTAATCAATTTGAGAATCAGTGGGGGAGGGACTTCCCTGGTGGCGCAGTGGTTAAGAATCTGCCTGCCATTGCAGGGGACACGGGTTTGAGCCCCGGTCCGGGAAGATCTCGCATGCCGCAGAACAACTAAACCCGTGTGCAACAACTACTGAGCCTGCGCTCTAGAGCCCACGTGCCACAACTACTGAAGCCCGTGCACCTGGAGGCTGTGCTCCGCAACAAGAGAAGCCACCGCAACGGAGAGTAGCCCCCGCTCACCGCAACTAGAGAAAGCCTGCGCACAGCAACGAAGACCCAACGCAGCCAAAAAAAAAAAAAAAAAAGAATCAGTGGGGGAGAATAAACAAATTTCCTCTGTAGAAGGATTCCAAATAATTTACGTAGATATTTCATCCTCAAGGAGGATGCTGTGCACAACTTCATTTCGAGAAGTACAAGCAGGAAAGCAATAGGAGGAACTTTACAGTGGAGAAATCTGACAACAATAACTCAGCCAGGTGATCAAGGTCAACAGCAACAGCAATAAGTCATGTTGATAGTGTAGATTCTTGATATGATGTGATAAGAATGGCATTTTACCTCTGCGGTTTTCCTCTGCAAAATCCATAGCCCCAGTCTAATTATGAGAAAATTACCGGACAAATTCCAATTAAGGGATATAATGCAAAATATCTAAACAGTACTCAACAAAATTGTCAAAGTGATTGGAAACAAAGAAAATATGGGAAACTATCACAATCAAGAGAAGCCTGAGGAGATATAACAATGAAATGTAATGTGTTATACTGATCCTGAAACCGAAAAAGGACATTAGGTTAATACTAAGGAAATTTGAATAAATGATGGATGTTAGTTAATAATAATGTATCGAGATTGGTTCGTTAACTGTAGCAAGTGTACCACACTAATGCAAGTCATTAATAACAAGGAGAACAAGATGTGGGGATGGAGGGGCAGGGAGTATTGGGGAATTCTCTGTTCTATCTGCTCATGTTTTCTGTAAATCTAAAACTTAAATTGAAAAAGAAAGAGGCTTACCAAATATGCCTTTTCTTTTTTCTTTATAGGTAGTGCAAGGTACAGCAACTTGTCCTCCACCTTCGAGGAGATGTCGCAACACACTCCTGCCCATTGGGTTTCTAAAAACTTCTCTAAGATGGCGGTCTTCTGAAATTCTGTGGGGCTTATCTCCCACCCTCTGGTTCACATAGGTCTTACTCAGACATGAAAAATACCCGTTACTCTGTGCATATTATATTCAGTCAGCATAATGTCCTCAATGTAGTGGATCATTATAACATTTTGTCAAATGTCAGTGCAATCATGGCCTCTGGAGACCCTATTGTGGCAGAGAAAGCAGGAGGGTTGACACAGGCAGGCAATTTGGTGATGGTATATTGTTGTCTCTGCCAGGTAAAAGCAAACAGCTTCTGGTGGTCCTTAAGATACAGAGAAAAAAGTCTTGACCAGGTCATAACTGCATATCAAGTGCCAGGTGATATGCTAATTTTCTTCAGTAAAAATACTACATACTGTAGATCTCCACCTGGTAAGGTTTACAAGGATCCACAGCCATTCTCCAAAATCCACTGAACCTCTGCATAGGACGAGCAGGCAAGTTAAGGAATGATATGATATGATACATATCACCACCTCTCATTTTTTAAGTCTTTGACAGTGTCACTAATATCTGAAAATTCCCCTAGAGATATGACATTGCTACTGGTTTACTACCTTGGTAAGGAGCAGAAAAATTCAGAAGTTTCCATTTGCCCCTCCCACCATAATGGCTCTTACCCCATGGCCCCAAGGCAAGTGTGGGGATTCTTCCAGGTGCCAAGTATTTCTAATCCAATTATACATCGAGATACTAGTGAAACAACACAGTGTGCCTATGAACTAACTGGGTACTCTGTGAGTCACATCTGCATTGTGAAGTACATCCATGTATATCACCTGGCCACAGCCACCATGGTATCTTGGGTCATCGGAATTAGCAACAATCCAGAAGCAGTATTTAATAATTCCCAAAGGTCTGGGTATTTTTCCCTAGTGCACTTCCACTCTGCTAAATTTATGCAGGCTTGAAGATAGATTCACAGGGGCTTCCCTGGTGGCGCAGTGGTTGAGAGTCCACCTGCCGATGCAGGGGACACGGGTTCGTGCCCCAGTACGGGAAGATCCCACATGCCGCGGAGCGGCTGGGCCCGTGAGCCGTGGCCGCTGAGCCTGCGCGTCTGGAGCCTGTGCTCCGCAACGGGAGAGGCCACAGCAGTGAGAGGCCCGTGTACCACAAAAAAAAAAAAAAGATAGATTCACAGTATATACTTATGACAATACTGCAGGTTTCTTCCTCAGGTGAACTTGACCGTCCCTTCAAGGATACCTGACCTTCCCTTTTCCTTCAGTAAACCCAAGATACTCTGGGACTATGAACATGCTTAGTTTCAAGCAGTGTTCTTACAGACTTCCCATCTATTTTATTCCTAGGGACACTGTGATCAGTTAGCTACAGTCAGTGGTCCCTATGGACCAAAGTGTTCGGATTACTATTATGTCCCTACTGGCCTTTCTAGGAAATGTGCCTACTCTGTCCTTGTCAGTTGGCCACTTGGCCTCTGATACTCTGGCATCCCATTATCTCTGTTAAAATCAGGGAACTCATATAAAGAGTGGTGCTAGCCACAGTCATACCTGGCTACAAAGGAGAGCAACCCCAGACCTTTTCAAGGATGCAGGTGGTCCCCTCAGTGTATGCATCAATATATCCCCCAGTGAAGAGATTGAATTCTGGGCCTTTTAATTCTTTCTCCACATCATGCCACACAAGCACTGGATCTCAGCCTCATTAAAATAGGCCATTACTGACTTCAAGGTTTGGTTAACCAACCAAATAACTTGTTAGAGTCACCACCAACTCCATGAGCTAGCACATTAAATCCAGAATGTTCAGTAACTGCACCCATATCAATGCATTTGGCCCAGCTTTTCTAGTGTTATTTCCATGTTCCTTGGTCTAACTCCCTTAGAATCCATTTCCACATACATTATGGATAATATATATCAGCAAATTTTGCAATTTTATTTCCTCATTCTCCATACCTGATTCCTGAAGCATACTGAGATTTGGCCCTAAGAAGATCGACTGAACTTCAGAGGTATGTGTCTTCATTTCAAAAGGTATGAAACCCAGACCTATAGACTTTCTGGATTCTGTTACTTTTCTCAGAAAAAAACAGAATAAAATAAAATAATAATAATGTTTGTTGGTTGGTTTATCTGTTTTAGCAGATAGCTTAATTGGACTAAAACCCCCAAATTTGTCTTTCCTTTAACGGGTGGAAGCTGAAATCTTCGTTTAGGTTTTTTAGCCTTAGCTGGGTTGCTTGGCAGCCACATGCATAGTTCAGAGGTGAGCCAGAGGTCAGAAAAGGGTTCATATGCAGAATGTAGGTCTTTAGCTCTCCAGCTCTCCTCCTTTTGGGGTTGAAATCCCCACTCTATCTGCTGTGGTCAATACAAATTCTGTCCTCTGGTTTTTCAAGCCAGTAAGACCACATATTTCTATCAGAGTGTCAGTCATCCTGCATGGTGATAACAGGAGTCTGCACTCAGGCAAAGGGCCAACCAGTGTCATTCCCTTCTTGAAATGGTTGCTTTTTTTTTTACTTTTAACTATTTAACTTTTATAACTGTTACCTGTAGGAAGGTTGGGGCAATAGGAATTGCTTTGCCATTCCTGGATATAAAACTTTTTCCCAACTGAGATTTTAAAAGGCTCAGCAAAAAATAGTATATGTCAAATCTATTTTTCATAGCACTTATGTGACAGATTGTGTTTTCCTAAGTGACCACAACAACATCGCCCCCATCCCTTTTGGTTCTTTCCAAATTGGCTTTAGCACTTCTCCGTCAAGAGTTGTCATTTATGTTTCTTATCCTCTTGAGTCTAGGTGAGGCTTGTGCCCTCTCTGACCAATAAAGTGCAGTGGATGTGATGTCATATGACTTCAAGGCTAGGTCAACAAGAGGATATGCATCCACAAGGCTTCTCTTCTTGGATGGTAGCTCTTGGGGACTGAGCCAGCCAAAAACCAGCACCTACCACCAAACAATTGGGTGAAAGAGCATTTTGATGATACCAGATTCCAGCCTTCAAGTCTTCCAGCTGAGACCTCAGACATCATGCAGCAAAGACAAGCTGGTCTCATTGTGCCTTCTCCAAATTACTGACACATAGAATCTATGGTTGGCTTTTGCTACTGAGCTTTGGGGTAATTTGTTAAACAACAATAAATGGCCACAACAAGTTAGATGTTAGGATTATCCAGCTATGACATCTGTAACAATAATGGTTTCCAGTTTATTGGGGTTGATATAGATGCTCCCTTTCTCTCTCACAATTCCCTCCTAAAGTGACAAGTTAAAAAAGGAAGTCAAATTTCCCATATAGAAGAGGACAGTTAAATGTGTTCCCTCATTAGGACCTCGTGTCCCTTGGAAATTTGAAGGGACTAGTACTTATTTAAACTTGAATTTTTTGTCTCCAAGAATCAGTACTTTAATTTTTATTTGGAGTATTTATGAGTTAATTATATTGCTTCCTGGAGTCACATATATGTAAGGTCAACTCTTCACTATACAAGCCAGCATTTCTTGAATTTTAAACAGGAGACTAATGCTCTTAGTACAGATTCAATAAAGGGAGAATTAAGCAAATTCTGTCCACCTTTTTCAAATAATAAATAAAGCATGTATTAGGTAAACAGCTGCAAATAATAATAAAGGATAAGTGCACAGCTCCATACCCAGGAGTGGGAGGAGGGAGGGGAAGCTAAGTTATAGCTATAAACTTCCTTCTGAAGAAGACAATTTGAGAAGGGATTCAACATCAAGGGGAATTACATAGGACCTGTTATATAAAGGTAGACATGTATTTAAAGATAAAACTTCCATGCTATATTTCTTTTGAGTTGTTTGTATTTTCCTCAAAAGTCATTGATACACATGAGCTTTTCAAAGATAAATATGGTCTAAAATCTATCACTTACGATTACAGAAGAAAACAAGAGAGGTAGATAAAGATAATGGCAAATTAATGCCGGTGTAGTTAAGGTCAAACTCATTCATCACTAATGGCAATATAAATTGGTACAACGCTTTTGGAGAGCCACTTGGCAATGCCTATCAAGAGAAATAAAAATGTTCATATCCGATCACTCAGTGATCCCGTTGTTGGGAATTTTTCCTAAGAATTACATTAAAAGCATAAAAGAGCTATAAGTATGAAGGTTTTTATTTCATAAATTTTTTAGACTCACTAAAAAACTGGAAACAATCTAAAGGATGAACAATTAGAGAATGGTTTTGAAAAGCCAGTGAACTCTTATGTAGTTATTAAAAATAATAATTTTAAAGGCTATGTAACACCCTGAAAAATATGCTAGTTTTGTGATATAATATTAAATGATAATAGAACAATACAAATAGAAAATGCTACTATACTAAGTAAAAAAATAAAATGTGTGCAAGTACTGGATGGGAACACATAAAAATGTGTCGTTTTTAGGAGTTGTGAGCATCTTCAATTAAATTTACCTTTTTAACTGTTGATATCCTTTAATTTGTAAACAATGCTGATTGTACAAAAAATGATAATAGACCCATAATCCTTAAGACATTGTTGCTATTTATTTAGATGTCTGTCATCTCAGAGCATTAGTAAAAAGTTATGCTAGCCATTCTAACAGGTGTGAGGTGATATCTCATGGTTTTAATTTCCATTTCCCTGATGATTAGTGATATTGAGCATATTTTCATGTACCTGCTGGCCATTTGTATGTCTTCTTTGGAAAAACATCTATTCAGTTCCTTTGCCCCATTTTTAACTGGATTGTTTGGGGGTAGGACAGGGGTTGTCAATGAGTTGTATGAGTTCTTTATGTATTTTGGATATTAACCCATTATCAGATATGATTTGCAAACATTTCTCCTGTTCTGTAACTTAACTTCTCATTCTGTTTATTGTTTCTTTTGCTGTGCAGAGGCTTTTTAGCTCCATGTAGTCCATGTTAGAATAGCTATCATCAAAAAGATAAAGGATAACAAGTGTTGGTGAAGATGTGGAGAATAGGAAACCCTTGTGCACCATCGGTGGGAATGTAAATTAGTAAAGCCACTATGGAAAACAGTATGGAGCTTCCTCAAAAAATTAAAAGTACAACTGCCATATTATCCAGCAATCCCACCTCGGGGTATATATCCAAAGGATATCGAAAAGGTATTTGCATTCCCATGTTTTTTGCAACAATATTCACAATAACTGAGATTTGGAAACAAACTAAGCATCTGTCAATGGATAAATGGACAAAGAAGATGTGGTATATATACACAGTGGAATATTTAACTGGGCTGGGGTAGCTGGGGAAATGTTGGTCAAAGGGACAAACTTCCAATTAGAAAATGAATATGTTTTGGGAAACTTGTATATAAAATTTAAATAGATAGGTCTGGCTCTTCTTCCCAAATAGTCCTCATCTGGTCAAAAAAGGGGAAAAATATATACATAGGACTCCATAATATTCCTTTTTGTTTAATTTCATTCTTTCATCCCAAATGCACACACACACATACACATACATGGAAACATTTTAAGAGAGAAAGATATCCAATTGGCTTTTACATTTGCAAAATATTCTATATGACTGACTAAACACATACCAAAATTATCTATGGAAAATAGTGGGAGTTTACCTGGTAAGTCCCGGCGGCTGTTATGTTACTCCCCAGATCATCTCTCTGTCCTAGGTTATCAGGATTCCCAGCTGGATCAGAGTGAAGTCAGCAGCATCGTCACCTGCCCTTCATCTCATTCTCTCACCTCCTCTGATCATGCTTTTCCAGTCAATTGGCTTTTTGATATCTCAAATTTTATATGTCTTAAAAATAAGTCTTCTGGGGAATTCCCTGGAGGTCCAGTGGTTAGGAGTCCACGCTTTCACTGCTGAGGGTCCAGGTTGGGGACCTAACCCCACAAGCCACACTGCAAGGCCAAAAAAATAAATAAGGCTTCAGAAAGAAAAAAACTGAGGGTTGACAGTTCTGACTAAAAAAAAACAACTTAGTCAAAGTAATCTATTTTTTAAATTTCATAATTACCAAGCAAAACCAACCAAATTAACTTGGGGAAACCTTGGAGACTTATGTTTTTCCGGGTCCCCCATTCTCTCCATGGGTGTTTTATGTTGAGAATTCTGAATATTCTCATTCCTAAAGAAAATTTTAGAAAACTCAAAACACATAATGGGTTTAGCTTTGAAGAAATATAAAAAGGTTGGTGTCACTTTATCAGACAATGGGGAGCTATGTGCACCTTGAAACCTAAAATAAGAAAATTTTGAAAGATCAATAAAATATTGATTCAAACATATTTTATAACATTGAGAGTCATAAAGGAGACGTCATTACATTTTTTGTAGATTCTGAGTTAAATGAGCTCATCAGCACAACCCTGCAATGAAGTTAAACTAGTTCAAAACATTCTTTTTTCTGTCTCAGTAAAAATATCAGTCTGGCCAAAGTTGTCCCAAAACTGCTAAATATATGTTGCAGATGATACTCATAATGGCAGTGGAGTGTGGTATACATTTGGAGTAAAAAAAAAGTATTTTGCCATTTAAATTATAACCTTCCACATTCCTAAGGTGTCACTTGGAGAATCAAAGAAATAGATTAAGGATTGGGAAGTATAGAGAATAATTACTTTTGCTGACTCTCGGTAACAAATTTCAAGAGACTTTCTGTGTTTGGGTCGTTATTTGGAAAATATTTAGAAAAAAATTTTAAAGCATGAAAATGGAGTCACCAGCAAAGAATTTTCCATCCCGAATTCCTCACAAATATTTCTGACATTGGTGTGACAACTCTAGAGTATATTATAAATTCTAGTCAAGAAAAAGACTTGAAAAGTTAAATGCATTTTTAACATTAGAGTTCTATAAAATTACCTCAATTTTTTTTAACATCGCTATTGGAGTATAATTTCTTTACAATGGTGTGTTAGTTTCTGCTTTATAACAAAGTGAATCAGTTATACATATACATATGTTCCCATATCGCTTCCCTCTTGCATCTCCCTCCCTCCCACCCTCCTTATCCCACCCCTCTAGGTGGTCACAAAGCACCGAGCTGATCTCCCTGTGCTATGAGGTTGCTTCCCACTAGCTATCTATTTTAAGTTTGGTAGTGTATATATGTCCATGCCACTCTCTCACTTTGTCACAGCTTACACTTCCGCCTCCCCATATCCTCAAGTCCATTCTCTAGTAGGTCTGTGTTTTATTTCCGTCTTACCCCTAGGTTCTTCATGACATTTTTTTTCTTAGATTCCATATGTATGTGTTAGCATACAGTTTGTCTTTCTCTTTCTGACTTACTTCACTCTGTATGACAGACTCTAGGTCCATCCACCTCACTACAAATAACTCAATTTCATTTCTTTTTATGGCTGAGTAATATTTCATTGTATATATGTGCCACATCTTCTTTATCCATCCATCCGATGATGGACACAGGTTGCTTCCATCTCCTGGCTATTGTAAATAGAGCTGCAATGAACATTTTGGTACATGACTCTTTTTGAATTATGGTTTTCTCAGGGTATATGCCCAGTAGTGGGATTGCTGGGTCATATGGTAGTTCTATTTGTAGTTTTTTAAGGAACCTCCATACTGTTCTCCATAGTGACTCTACCAATTCACATTCCCACCAGCAGTGCAAGAGTGTTCCCTTTTCTCCACACCCTCTCCAGGATTTATTGTTTCTAGATTTTTTGATGATGGCCATTCTGACCAGTGTGAGATGATATCTCATTGTAGTTTTGATTTGCATTTCTCTGATGATTATTGATGTTGAGCATTCTTTCAGGTGTTTGTTGGCAATCTGTACATCTTCTTTGGAGAAATGTCTATTTAGGTCTTCTGCCCATTTTTGGATTGGGTTGTTTGTTTTTTTGTTATTGAGCTGCATGAGCTGCTTATAAATTTTGGATATGAATCCTTTGTCAGTTGTTTCATTTGCAAATATTTTCTCCCATTCTGAGGGTTGTCTTTTGGTCTTGTTTATGGTTTCCTTTGCTGGGCAAAAGCTTTTAAGTTTCATTAGGTCCCATTTGTTTATTTTTGTTTTTATTTCCATTTCTCTAGGAGATGGGTCAAAAAGGATCTTACTGTGATTTATGTCATAGAGTGTTGAGTGCCATGCAGATGTCTGTAATTAGCAAAGCTGTAAAATATTCTGAAAGCCAACAAGAGGTTGAGCACATGAATGAAAGTTCTGTGTCCTTCCTGACTTACGACAACATGGTTATCTTGAAAATGCAAACTTTGGCTGTTACACTTCCAAAGATGTCTGGAACTAAACTGTGAAAACATAGGCAAACAGGTTCAAATTGGAATAGGCTGACCAAATGTTAACTATACTATCAGGCTTGCCAGGTATGCTTTCACCTTTTTATAAGAAATAAGTTTTCTTTTAAGCTAATGGAACCAACTTCTCAACTGCACCTACCCAAATACACCACAATTCTCAGAATTTCTTATAGCTGAATAATTCTTCTGGTCTTTTTCATAGCCACTGTTTTGCAATCAATGTGTTGGGACATTTAATTAAAAAGCAGACCTTAGTATGTTCTAAATGGAGAACAAAGGAATGACATGTGTGTTTACAAAGGGTTACATCTAAAGAGCAGGACAAATGAGTTAAAGTCTTATCAGCTAGTTTGTGTATTTCACAAGAATAGCCCTTCTAACTTAACCTTGTTTAAATTACTTAATTTCTTTGTGCCTCAAATTACTTAATTTCTTTGTGCCTCAAGTTCTTTATGAATAAAAGGCAGATATATCTTGTAAGGTTTCTGTGAGGATTTAATGAGCTAATATATGCACAAAACTTAGACCAGGGACTAGCTCTTGGCAAGCTCTCAATAAGTATTAGATACTGGGCTTCCCTGGTGGTGCAGTGGTTGACAGTCCGCCTGCCGATGCAGGGGACACGGGTTCGTGCCTCGGTCCGGGAAGATCCCACCTGCCGCGGAGCGGCTAGGCCCCGTGAGCCATGGCCGCTGAGCCTGCGCATCCGGAGCCTGTGCTCCGCAACGAGAGAGGCCGCAACAGTGAGAGGCCTGCGTACTGCAAAATAAATAAATAAATAAATATTAGTTACTAATTTCAACACTTTAACTAGATAAACCTAGATTGCAAGTATTTAGGTCCCATGGGACTACTGTGGTTTAACTAAACATTAACCATTACAAAGAACTTCAACCTACAATAAAATATTAGCCAAATATTAAAAATTCTTTAACAGAACTATAAAATAAGTAGGGAAAATAATGTGAATAAATGTATGAGTCCATGGATGGATGGTGTGGAGGGGAAAATTGTTTCAAATTAATATAGTTTCCAGATTAGAATTCTGGGTTAGACAATTAGGATCTCTATCTGCATGGGGGTTTTGTTTGCTTGTTTTAATCTCCAAAAGCTTTCTGAACCAAAAAGCTTGTAAAGGCATATGTATATTAATTATATTTAATTCTCCAAACAGTTGTCTGATGCTTTGAGTGATTATATAAATTCGACCTTATATAAATCCTTTCTTTACAATTTTCCAGCATCTCAAGATATTAAAATAAAAATTAGAAAGCAATTTAAGAACATAAAACATCCCACCTACAAAGATTCAGATGCTACCTTTAGCAGTAAGTACTAGTAGAGTAATTTATAAATCTGCTTTCTCAATGTACTAGTATCATTCTGAGTGATGGTTGTATAACTATATCTTTTTGAGCCCCAGGGTTCCTTGGGGATAACTCAAGGGCAACATCAGGGGTGGGGAGAGTGGGCAGGTTTCTGGGTCTCCCATAATGTGTCCCTTTCCCACTCCCATTCAACCACAGTTCCAGTTTTATCGATTTTATGTGTGACGATAATTTTCCTTAAGAGAAAAAATGGTTTTACTCCTATTAAATATTTGAAAGTTCTAAATATTACCATGAAATTCATCTACAACAGCTAGAATTCAAAAGACATCATTAAAGCCTTCAACCAAAATAGCAAAAGCATAAATATTTATCATTGTACAGAAGAGTACTAAGAATGAAAAATTAGCTAAAATAAGGTGGTGGAGGAAAGGATAAAAGAAAAGAAATACACTAGTTTTATGATTGCTTATAGCAAGAAAGTAAAAGATAATGTCTAATGTATTAAATAATTAAGAAAATTATATAAACTAATCATTCTAAAATAGCCACTGGAACACAAAGGTAAACCTTCTTAAATACCACATTATTTAGGAATTGTACAGTAGAAGTAAAGTTAAAAATATGAACTAAATGTGATTTTTGAAAACAGCAAAAACATAAAGTATAATTAATTTCAAAGAACAAGATTCAAATATACCTGTCAGAAAAATATAAATGTGTTAAACTTATATCTTTAAGAAAGGAAAGAAAGTAAAAACATGAACAAAGGTATACAAGGCAAATACAGAAAAAGAAGGAAGTCAGGGGAAAGGGGAGGGAGAAAGGAGGAAGGTAAAGAGAGGAGAGAAGAAGGAGAATGAAAGAAGGGAGGGGGAAAGGGAGAAAAGAAGGAAGAACGAAGGGAGGAAAAGAACAGGTTGTAGCCTGAATATCAGGCCATGTTGAATTCATGTTATAAAACATTAAATGAGACAAAAGGTCACTATATAATGTTAAAAATAGACATTCACAGTGAAGGTTTTTTTTAAAGTCAAGATTGGCAACGCACCAAAAGATATAGCATTGATATTCACAAAGCAAAAACTATAGGAATTATAAAGAAAAACACAAAGCGGTAGAATTTTACTCACCTCTCTTAGTCTTTGACAGATCAAGAAGGAAAAAAGTAAGAAATAATAAAGAAGACTTAAATGACATAATAAAGTAGTAGTAATTAATATAGATCAAGTTCTGTTCCCTGAAATAAAAACTACAACTTATTTTTATATAGAACCATCATAAAAATGGCCATTATATTAGGCTATAATGAAAATCATAACTAATTCCAAACTATTAAAGGAATACAGGTAACATTATCTGATCACAATGCAATAAAACTAGAAATTAATAATAAAACTGAAAATAAAAATACATTTATTGATTGGGTGACTTTGTACAAGTTGTCTACCTTTTTTATTGCATCAACTGCAAAGTTAAAATAATACTTAAATCACAGGCTCATTGTGAAAATTTTATAAACTTTGAAACATTACACAAGTGTAAAATGCTATCCAAAAAGAATTATCTTCCTCCTCACACATGAGAAGTGATTTAATTTGGAAGCTCCAAAGATTTGAACTTAGTCTATACTGTTTACAAGTGGCTATTCAAATTAACTAAATTAAATTAAATTAAATTAAAAATTTAGTTCTTCAACATTAGCCTTATTTAAAGTACCCACTAGTTACATGTGGCTAGTGGCTACCATCTTGGACATCAGAATATTTCCATCATTACAAACATTCCATTATTCTATTGGATAGTCCTAGCTCTTACTGGGGAAATCAACCGAATATCTAGAGGTTCATGAGAATTATTTAAGTTTTACTTCAGCAAATTAACAGGGCCCTTCTAGTGAGAGTCTCAGATGATTTTTTTCCCACTTCACTTCCTAATTATACTAAAAGATCATCCTCTCACTTAATATAATCCAAATACATTAAGGTGCTAATTGAATATGATGAGTAAGCTGTGCATACTAATTGTCACTAATAAGTTTAATGCTGATTGCTTAAGCCTATAATAGCTACTCACCTACAGAGTGGTTCAAGTCAACTTGATGTCCCTCATTCTTCATTAGGAAAATGTGTTTATTAAGTTGACATCATTATATGTGAGCCCAGAGGATTTTCCCCGTGGGTAGTCATTTCAATGTTGAAAAGTATACCACATGTGAACCCTGAACAAATTGCTCGTGCAGCTGAAGGTGACTCTGACAGCCACCCATTTTTCAGTGATGCTTAGAGCATTCCATTTTGGTAAGCCTGAATCAATAATAAGTATCTCTATGTCTACTATGTTTCTTCATTCATTTAGTATATTTTAAAATTCCTAGTCTCACTTACTAGTCTTGTGATCCTGGGCAGCTCACTTATCTTCTCTGGGCTTCAGAGTCTCCTTCCTTGAGTTGGGGAGTGAGAGGGGATGAGAAATGGCAGCCTAATCACAAGTTTATTTCCCCTTTTCCCTCCCAGTTGAGGAAACTCTACTTAAAAAATACTACAGCCTAGATCTAAATTGTCCTCACCACAGAAAGATATAATAATTATATGAAATGACAGAAGTGTAAGCTAACACTACAGCAATAATCATATTGCAATACATAAATGTATCAAATTAATAGGTACACCTTCAACTTATACAATGTTATATGTCAATTACATCTCAATTAAAAAAAATTAGGGCTTACTTGGGGAACTTGGAGAGGTCACAGATATACCTAAGAATTGATTTTTTTTTAAATATCAAACCAATTAGCACTGACCAAGACATTTAGTATAAAAATAAGGGGGTAAAACCTTAATTCATGGCTCAAAAATTATAACCAAGGGTAAACAAAGTCAAAATAACCTATATTTTTAAAAATCATAATATTTTATCAAAGGATAGAGTGTAAAACATGAGTAAATAAGGCAAAATAAAAAAAAAATTCTTCCCAAAATAACATATAAATTTAATGCAATTATAAGCAAAAATCCCATTAGTTTTTTTTTAACTAGATGAAATATATCTAACATTTGTATGGAAAAATAAAGGTATGAAGTCTGTCAAGAAATTATCAATAATGAAGATAGTGACTGGGTGTATATATTACTATCAAAACTTACTATGAAGCTATAGTGTGACAAAAGCACAGGAATAGACAAATACATCAGTAGAACAAATTCAAAAGCCAAGAAACAAATACAACTGTATGAAAAAACCTCATTTATGATAAAGGTAGCAAGTCAATTCATTGCGAGAAAAATAAATTATCCAACAAACAGTGCTGGAAAAATTGGCTCTCCAACTATTTACAATAGCCAGGACATGGAAGCAACCTAAATGTCTATCAACAGAGGAATGGATAAAGATGTGGTACATATATGCAATGGAATACTACACAGTCATAAAAAAGAACAAAATAATGCCATTTGCAGCAACATGGCTGGACCTAGAGATTGTCATACTGAGTGAAGTAAGTCAGACACAGAAAGACAAATATCATATGACATCGCTTATATGTGTAATCTAAAAAAAGGGTACAAATAAACATTTAAAAAACAGAAGTTGAGTCACAGATGTAGAAAACAAACATAGTTACCAGGGGATGGGGTGGCGGATGGATAAATTGAGAGATTGGGATTGACATATACACACTACTATATATAAAATAGATAACTAATAAGAGCCTGGTGTATAGCACAGCAATACTCTGTAATGACCTACATGGGAAATGAATCTTACCAAAAAAAGTGTTTATATGTATATGTATAACTGATTCTCTTTGCTGTTCACCTGAAACTAACACAACATTGTAAATCAACTATACTCCAATGAAATTTTTTTAAAAATTAGTTATCCATATGGAAGAAAATAATCATATAAAACACCATAAATAATCCTCAACTTCTGTTCAAATATATAAAAGTAAAATAAAATATTAGAAGAAAATATTGGAGAATAATTTTATAATATTATGACAAAGATGACGATCCAAAACAACATATGAAATGCATAGGTATAAAGAAAAAATTGACAGATTTGATTATATAAATATTTTTAAAACTTCAGTATTGAAGGGAAAAAACCTGAACAAATCCAAAAGATAAAAATTTTAGTTATGATGGGGTAAGATCTTATATGTTGTTAAGAAAAGAACAATCAACATAATTTTTAAAAGGATAAATTATATAAGTAAGCAATTCACCAAAGAGAAAATATGAAAAACTATACATTAAAAAAGATGTTCTAGGTCACTAAAAATCAGAGACTAGTAGCATAACATTTTCAGCCATCATTTGGCAAAATTTTAAATAACTGATAACATCCAGAATATTAAGAACATAATTTAAAGAATATTTGCTTACATTGTTGATAAAAGTAATCTGGTTAAAGAAATCAATATTTTAATGTATATACCATTTGACCCAACAATCCTACATTTATGAATGTATACTACTGAAATAAAAGCATTAATACATAATGCAACATTGATTTGTGACATCAACAACTTAAATGTTAGTAATCCAGGTGATGCCTTTTATATTATATAATATGTTATATTTTATAAGTGTCTATATATGTTTGTATTCAAATACATGTAATATGACATTCTGTATGGCTCCTGTGTCAATTCCTTTCCCAAGCAGCTCTAGTCTACTTACACTGTCTCCATCTCCAAAGAAGGGAGAGTCAGGAGCAGATCCACCTTTCCACGTTTAGAGCTTATAGAATTTTGGAGGCTCCAGTTACAGAAAAAAAACAAAACAAAAATTCCAAATACAAATTTAGATATTGATATTACTTTGTCAACAAATATGCATAGGAGTTTTGTCACTGGAACACTTGTTCCTTTAGGCCATTTTGCTGAGTGTGGTTTCATCTAACTAATAAGAGCCTGGTGTATAGCACAGCAATACTCTGTAATGACCTACATGGGAAATGAATCTTACAAAAAAGAGTGTTTATATGTATATGTATAACTGATTCTCTTTGCTGTTCACCTGAAACTAACACAACATTGTAAATCAACTATACTCCAATGAAATTTTTTTAAAAATTAGTTATCCATATGGAAGAAAATAATCATATAAAACACCATAAATAAGACTCAGTCCAATGCATCAGGATGCATGAGACATGCAACTTTATACACTGTGGTCATACAAGTTTGTGCCTTAGGAACAAGAATTCTGGTAGAGTCTACTTCACATGATTCCTGTCAAAGAAAGGAGAGAAATAAAAGATACTTTATACAGATAAAATTGCTGACGAGTGGGTTTCCGTTTTTCCTAGGCATATCTGAGCACTAAACCCTCCACCTCTAATTGTATACATCTGATGATCAGAAGACATTTTTCTAGACTAACTTCTAGCCCCATATATTTCAAACCTTATTTCTCCTCTAAACATCCCATTCCCAGACACAGCAGGGAATGCATCACATATCACAGATCGTGATGCAACTTCTGGTCCCACAATTTCTGATGATCCAGGTGAATTGGCCCAAAAGATCCTGGGAGTACTCCTGGAAGTTGCACCAAACCAGAAAACTTACTGATAACTGTTGCACGTGGAGAAGAATGAAAACCACCAAAATAATCCCACTAAACTCAAATCTATGGCCCACTAAATTTCTCAATAGATCCCCAAAATGCTTTGGCCATTCTACTTCCACCCATCATAAGGGGAGGCAGACCTGAAGGGAAGTTTAGTGGAACTGGACAGCAGCTCTCTTTGTGATTAAAATAGAATACTTTTGCAAATGAAGAAAGCACATACAATTATATACCACATTGCTAGGACTCCTCCCAGGATCTTGGAAACAAGTGAGGGTCTTAGAGACTGAGCTTAGTAAGCTTCACAGTGAATCCGACCCTGGGGAGAAGATAATATATTTTCACATTGTCAAATTTGTCCATTCATAAATCTGCTTATTATCCACTCTTTATCCTTAGATTCATGTCCCATTATTAACAGCTCAAATGCCCAATTACCAACTAGCAATTGGTTGATATATCAACTAAGAGTTTCATGCTCCCTGAAAGGAAGCCAATCTTTAGAGTTTGATTTCGTTTTTATTCCACACAGTATTTCTAAGAGGCAAGAGATAATTCAAACAAAAACAAGGATCCAGACCTAGAAGGAGCTAAGGGCAGGGTCTCCTGGTTTGAGGCTTGTTGGAAGGAGGGAAGACAGTGTCCCCAAGGGGGTCAGCTGAGTGGGGACAAGGACAAAGGGATGGGTGATGGCAACAGGTCGCAGTGGGCAGGAAAGGATAAAAGCAGCCACATAAGGTGGTTTAGGCAGAGTTGGAGGTTCCGGAGGGAGATAAGCAGTTTCAGGTTTGCAGTTGTCTGCTCACCCTGTGAGATCAGAATGCAGAAACAGTAGTGAGCAGGTGTGTGCATCCCCCAGGGTAGGGCAGTCCCCAGCCCACCCCGTCTCACACCCTGGGCACACCACTTCTGGGTCCAGGCAACCAGAGTGTCCCTGGCACAAAAAGCTGAGTGGTTTGTAACTGGGGTCCCCCAACCTGTCTTTAGTCACTCTGGGTCACCTCTCCCACCTGGGTGCTCCTGAGGCAGAAAGAGGACCTGCAGAAAGACCAGCAATGGCAGTACGCCAGTACCCAGGCCATCCCATCTGGGGACATAGTGGACATACCTGTGTTTGAGGCAGAGGCACCTAGCAGTTATCTCAAAAACTGGAGAGGAGATCATCTAAGACTGGTTCAGAGTCTTCCAAGAGCCCCAGAAGACCCTCAAAGCCCATTTAACCACATTATCCCCAGGTTCTGAAAATAGGAAACTCAGGGGATTGGCTTTTTATTAGAGAACATCAGAGCTGCCATACTGTATATGAGTCAGAGGTGGACATCATGTCTAAGATTGTGGAAGCAGCACAGAGGTCACATGCAGCCAACAGAGCATGACAAGGGACAGAGATGGCTGGTACCATATAACTGAGGCCAAGAAGACAGTAAACTTTGAGGCCCATCAGGAGGAACCAGAGCATGGGGACCAAGCTATTTCCAGCTCAGCTTTTTTAGTTTGAAATAAATCAAGCCATACAGCCTCAGAATGAAACGCTCGTTTTTTAAATGTACATATTCCATAGCACAGTGGTAATCTCACAGAGGGTTCTGTGATATCACCTGTGTTGCAACCTGACACGCTTCTCCAGGAAAGCAGAGACCCACCTCACACCCATGGTCCACAGAGCTGCCTCAACCACTGTTGGCCTTTGTTTCCCCTAGGCCATGACTGAAAGTCATCTTGTGGGCTAGGAGGCATCACCACTTCCTTCTTCAATTCCTCTTCTTCCCTCTGAATGTGCCCAAACATAAAATTAAATCCAGTCCAACAATTAAGTAAAAGTAGGATTCATGTCCTCTCTGGATATTCAGGGATGGGAGGAGGGGGCATGACAGCATTTGTTGGCAATCAGAAAGGCCACCGTCTAGATGCAGCAATTTCACTTTTAGGTATATACCCTGGAGGATAAAGTATAGTTTTAGGAATATATAATACTGATTCTCACACATGCTCTTTAGGAGACAACTGTAAGAATGTTTGTAGCCAAATAACTTATAAGAGCAAAACACTGGAAATAACATCAACTGTCCATCAACTGTAAAATTGATGAATTATAACATATAGTGGGGTACCATACAATAATGGCAGCTACACTGGCATGGATGAATCTCACTGTGGAGTACTAAAAGCAAGTCATGTAAGAACACGTGTTATAGAATAGTTCAAAAGCAAGACCAAATTATTTACAGTATATACTTGCCAAAATTAAAGGAACACAATTATCTCTAGAAAGGAGGGAGATGTCCTCAGAATTGTGTACACAAGTGTTTTAATAGTGTTGGGAATTGTTCTCCCTCATAGACAAGGTGGCAGGTATTCAAATATTTTTAAGTATTGTCACGTTTTGACATTTCTGAAATCAGGGGGATCTTAAGAGATGTAGTTGTAATTTCATAGAAATCTTAACCAGTTTCTTCTAGCAATACCTTACTTTTTCTGTATTTAAAGTATGTCAAAATTAGAAGTCTGAGAAAAATTTGTAATAAATACAAAATAAAAATTCAGAAGGACAAGAAAAGATGTGTCCATAGGTCATGGTGTTAGATTTTCATTTCCATGGAAACATCTGCATTTATTCCACTGAACATGACACATCTCACATCAAAAGGGGTCACCAAAAGTGTTTCCCTAGTTGTTTATAGCCTTGGATAGAGGCTTGGGGGCAATCTTCAAAGACATTTTTGAGTATTCTTTTGGCATAAGTAGATAAATAAGCAGTTGAAGTATTGCTCTTTGTTCTGTCAGACTTCCTAAAAATCTAAGCTTAATAAAAGAATTCTGAACATAGTGATCAAGTATTCACTAGAAAAATGCAAACCTGGTGACATCCAGCTGAAGGTCAGTTTTTTCAGAGCTTCACACACTGCCTATGCGGTATGAGTGAATTTCTGTGTTCCTAAGAACCTTCATTTCCCTGGCCACTATCCCCTATTACCATAAAGTTCTCCAATAAAATGTGAATAAAACTATTTCATCCAAGGATTCTTCTGCACACCAGGGTTAAAGAAAAAGAAAAAACAGAAGGACTTGTTTTCTTTAGCGCCAATGTGTTACTTAATGTCAACAAGATAAGCTAAAATCCCATTCCATTTAATACCAATTCAAGTATAAAGACTCATTTCCTGGTATATTTAGGTCTGGTTTTCATTTATGGGAAAGATTCCTGGAGGAGTGGAAAGTAATTCTTTATACATTATAGTAAAAAAAAAAAAAAAGCATAAAGAGAGGTATAGATTTGGTGAAGAGGGATACAACTGGGAAAGTACAAATGGGAGAATTAGTTTTGCTTTTTATAAAAGAATTGTTGATTTTCATTCAGAAATAATCGGGACATAAATCTGATACTTTCATTCACATGACCCACATCCCTGCACTCCCTAAATACAGTTATAGCAAGTAAGTATAAAGATGAGCTGCCGGGCTTCCCTGGTGGCGCAGTGGTTGAGAGTCCGCCTACCGATGCAGGGGACACAGGTTCGTGCCTCAGTCTGGAAAGATCCCACATGCCGCGAAGTGGCTGGGCCCGTGAGCCATGGCCGCTGATCCTGCGCGTCCGGAGCCTGTGCTCCGCAACGGGAGAGGCCACAACAGTGAGAGGCCCGCGTACCGCAAAAGAAAAAAAAAAAAGAAAGAAAAAAAGGTGAGCTGCCAAATTTCAAAACTAACCTGTTTTCAAAGTCATTGGGGGGATAATTGTGGAAAAAAGTGTTAGGTTCTGTTTATAAGAAGTAGAGTGCTTACCTGCAGCAAGCAGTAACATCACATGGAAATAATACAGAAAGGCCAGTCACATAGCCAGCCTTATGTTAGCATTGAAAAGTCTGACCACCTGATCTTTTTTCTTTTTTTTTTTTTATTGAAGTAAAGTTAATTTACAATGTTGTGCTAGTTTCTGGTGTAGAGCAAAGTGATTCAGTTATACATGTGTATGTCTGTATTCTTTTTCAGATTTTTTTCCATTAAAGTTTATTATAAGATATTGAATATAGCTCTCTGTGCTATTCAGTAAATCCTTGTTGTTTATCTATTTTATATATGGTAATTTGTATCTGCTAATCCTAAACTCCCGATTTATCCCTCCCCCTCCTTTCACCTTTGGTAACCATAAGTTTGTTTTCTCTGTCTGTGAATCTGTTTCTGTTCTGTAAATAAGTTCATTTGTGTCACATTTTAGATTCCACGTATGAGTGATATTGTATATTTGTCTTTCTCAGTCTGACTTACTTCACTTAGTATGATAATCTCTAGGTCCATCTATGTTGCTGCAGATCTGACCACCAGATTTTATACAAAGAACCAGACCCCATTGTAGGAAGTGAACAGTTACTCAGAATCTAACACAGCTGCAGCAAAAGGGTTATCCTACCAGAAAGAAGAAAGTATTTATTGATCCTTTTTACCATAGATCATAGCAGTGAATAAGACTGAACTGCTCTCTCCGTCTCTGTTCTTCCAGCTCCTGCGACTATGCACTTCCTTCCTCTCTCTCTTAGCTGGCTTGCCCTCCTTCACAGTTTCTACTAGGACCTCTCATCTGATTTTGTGCTGTCTCCTTTTCAGATATCAATCTCAGAGACTTCCAAGCAGTGGTGGAGGGAGCTGGGAATATAAATGGATTCCAGGACTCTCCTCTTTGGGTCTTCAGGTAGTACTAATCAGTACATCTGTATGAGGTCTGTGGAAGGAAGAACCCCTGTGACTCACCCAAGGTGAGATGCTATATGCTCTCACCACCTAGGGTAGAAAACTTCATAGTACATGATGCAGCAGATAGGAGAGTCAGAAGCAATTGTCCCAATACTTAAAAAAAAACATAAAATAAAAGCTGCATGGCTTCATCTAAAAAAAATGTAAATGCAAGACTTAAAAGGATCAAACTGTTTCCAAGGGACTTCATTTTGTCCCAGAAAGCTCAAAGGTATTCATGGGCTACAAAACTATGCAGCATATAACAAGGTAAAATTTACATTCAATGAAAGGCACATTCTGACATTTAATATAAAAATGACAAGGCATGCAAAGAAGCCATACAATATGATTCTTCAATTGATCTAGAAATAAAACAGATGATGAAATTAACAGGAAAGGATCTTAAAACAATTATAACTGTACCCCATGCATTCAAAGAAACAGAGGAATGATTGACCATGTTAAATAGGGAAATAGATGATCTAATAATGACCCATATCAAACTTGTGAAGATGAAAAATATGCCTGAGATACAAATTACAGTGGATGAATTAACAGCATATTAAGAAAAGATCAGTGAACCTGAAAACACAGCAATAAAAACAATTCAAAATGAAACACAGAGAGAAAAAATAAATAAACAAAGCTCCAGAGATGTGGACCACTTCAAATTAAGGGAAACAAATGATGTGAGCCCTATGATTACCTCAGCTGACTGAGGTATTTGAAGAAATAATGACTGATGATTTTTTTTTGTAATTTGATGAAAATTATAAACTCACATATCCAAGAATCTAAAGCATGAATAAAACTACAAGGGACATCGAAATCAAAACACTTAAAATTATGACAAAGAGAAACATCTTAAAAGCAGCCAGAGGAAAGAAAGACACCGTTACCTGCAATGAACAAAGGATAATCACAGACTTTTCAGAAACTATGCAAACCAGCAGATGTGGAGAAATATTTTTAAAGTACTGAATTCTGAAAATAACATTAAAAGAAAGCAACACTTATAGAGATGGAGAAAAGATTAATGGTTCACTGGGGCTAAGGACAGGACAGATCAGAAGCATGTGTGTGGCTATAAAGGGATAACAAGAGGGGTATTTGAGGTTACATGGGATACATGTGATAAAACTGCATTGAATAATACACTCACACAGGTGCATGCAAAACTAGTGAAAACATTAATAAGGTATATGGATTGTATCAATGCCAAGTTCCTGATTTTAATATTGTACTATAGTTATGTACAATGTTGTCTTTAAGTGAACCTGGGTGAAGGGTATATGGAACCGCTTTGTACTATTCTTTGCAACTTTCTGCAGTTTGTAGTTATTTCAAAATAAAAATGTTTTTAAAAATAAGAGAATATACAAAAACTAAAAGAATTCAAAATCAACAGAAATACACTATCAAGCAAAGAAAATCATTTAACAGAAAGAAAACCATACTAGATGGAAATCTAGATCTGCACAAAGGAATGACGAGCCCCAGAAATAGAATATGTGTCCATTTTAGATGTATTTCTTATATTTGCATATCTTTAAATAACTGACTGCCTAAAGGAAAAATAATAACAATCTATTGTGAGATATGTGACATGAGTTGCATATCAAATGTACATTTAAAAATCCCAAAGACTAGAAAGGAGGAAATGGGAATGTATTGTTTTAAGCTCTATACCACACATGACATAATATAATATTACTTAAAGACAGCTTGTGTTAAATTAAAGAAGTATACTGTAATATATAAAAATCAATTTTTTAAAAAAGGTTAGTAAAAATATGCCAAAAAGGAAAATAAAAAATGCTTAGCTCAAAATAAGGCAAAAGTAAAGGAAATAAGGAAAAAAGAACAGATGGGAGAAATAGAAGAATGTTAGATTTTAAACCCCAAAATAGTAACATTAATATTAAATGTACATGGGCAAAAACGTCTACAGCTATATCAAAGTTCTAACCCCCAGCAGTGCAGAAGGTGAACTTATCTGGAAATATGATCACTGCCAATGTAATTAGTAGTCAAGATGAGGTCATACTGAAGTAGATTGAGCCCTTAATCCAACATGACTAATATCCTTATAAGAAGGAGGAAGATGAAGTGAAGATGCAGACACACAAGTAGAAAGTCATGTAAAGACAGTGGCAGAGACTGCAGTTATGCAGGCACAAGCTAAGGAATACCTGGGGTTACCAGAAGCTGGAGGAGGCAAAGAAGGATCCTCCTGCAGAGACAGAAGATGGATCACGGCCCTGATAATATCTTGATTTCGGACTTCTACTCTCCAGACTGTGAGAGAATAAATTTCTGTGGTTGTAAGCCACCAAGATTGTGCCACATTGTTATGGCATCCCTAGAAAACTAATACAGCAACTCAATTATAAAACATAGAATGCTAAATTGATTAAAAAAAAAAAAGCAAGTTCCAACTACATGTTACCTACAAAAGACCCACTTTAAATATAAAAATGCAAAAAGTTAAACATAGAATTAACATACGACCCAGCAATTCCATTTCTAGCTATATACCCAGAAGTATTCAAAGCAGGGACTCAAATAGATACTTGTACACCAGTGTTCATAGCAGCATTATTCACAATAGTAAACAGGTGGAAACAATCCAAGTGTCCGTTAACAGATAAATGGACACAAAAAAATTATGCCAGTAAAAGGTTTGAATGGACTCTTCACCAAAGAAAATACAAGATGACAAATAAGCATATGAAAGTATGCTCAGCCTTACTTGTCATTAGGAAAATGTAGATTCAACCATGGTGAGGTACCGCTACAAAGCTATTAAAATGGCTAAAATAAATTTTTAAATGACAATATCAAGCGCTCGTGGAAATGCAGAGCAGCTGGAACTCTCGTGTAGTGCTGATGGGAATGTAAAATGGCACTGTTGCTTTAGAAAACACTTGGCATTTCTTTAAAAATTAAACGTACACACCAGGGAAGGCTCTCTTCCATGTCTCTCTCCTAGCTTCTGCTGGTCCCTTGGCTTGTGGCAGCATAATTTAGATCCTCACATTGTGTTCTCACTTTGTGTGAACCTCTATGCCAAAATTTCCGCTATTTATAAGGATATAAGTCATACTAGATTAGGTGCCCATACTACTTCAATATGACCTCATCTTAATAATTACATCTAGAGGGCTTCCCTGGTGGTGCAGTGGTTGAGAGTCCGCCTGCCGATGCAGGGGACACGGGTTCGTGCCCCGGTCTGGGAAGATCCCGCATGCCGCGGAGCGGCTGGGCCCGTGAGCCATGGCCGCTGAGCCTGTGCGTCCGGAGCCTGTGCTCCGCAACGGGAGAGGCCACAACTGTGAGAGGCCCGCGTAACGCAAAAAAAAAAAAAAAAAATGACATTTATAACAACCCTATTTCCAAATAAGGTCACATTCTGAGCTACTTAGGACTTTGGTAGGAAGAAACAATTCAATCCATAACAGTACCTATTAGAATAGCCAAAATCCTCTGTTCTCCTAGACATCTTGTTTTTTTAAATTAATAAAGAGTAAAAGGACTTTTCTGACATTTTTGCTTAGAGGACTGGATTAAGAAGTATGCCATTTACATTTGGTACATTTAATTAAATGTTTGGCATGAGTTTATAAGGAACTTTTATTTATTTTAGTCAGTCCAGATTGCAATAGATGATTAAAAATTCCAGTAGTGATAACTGTTGACATGATGATTTTTAAAAGTATATCTAATCGTATAAAGCCTCTCTGTTACCAAATTTTCAACTCTTCTTTGATATATCTTTTTAGTTGATGAATGTTTAAATCTCATCATCTCTTAGTAGCTTCCCAATTTTGGAGTTTATGACTCAGATAATTCTGTTTAATCAGTGGGTGAGACTAATAAACACAAGCTCATTCTCACTAAAAAATAAAGACCAACATTAAAAACAACTGACTACGCCAAGTGCTGGAGAGTGTGGGGAATGATTGGAATTCTCATACACTGTTGCTGGGAATGTAAATTGTACAACAACTTGGGAAAACAGATAGGAAGTTTCTTTAAAAGTTACACATGTTTCTACCATATGACCTAGCTATTCCTTCACTAGGTATTTACTCAAAGCACATGACAACATGTGCCCATTCAAAGATGTACAAAAAATATTCACTATAGCTTTAGTCATACTAGTAAAACTAGAAACAATTCATGTCCAACAACGGCTAAATGGATAAAACACTGTGGTATATCCATTCAATGGAATACTACTCAGCTATAGAAGGAAATTCCTACTGATACATGACAACTTGAACGGGTATCAAAATAGTCATGCTGAGTAAAAGAAGCGATACAAAAAGTAGTGCAGACTATGTTATCTCATTTGTGTACAATTCTAAAAAATGCCAACTAGTCTACAGGGGGGACAACCCAAATCAGTGGCTGACTGAGGACAGGAGGAAGAGGGACGGAAGAAGGATTACAAAAGGAGGCAAGGAAGCTTTTGAAGGTGATGAACATTGTTCATTATCTGGATTGTGGTGATAATTTTGCATGTATGCATCTATGTAAAACTTTATCAAAATGAACACTTTAAAGAAGTTCAGTCTATTTCATGTCACCTATACCTCAATAAAGCTATAAAAGAAAATCCTCTGACTCACTTGAAACAGCATTATATTTTTCATATATCTACAAAGTACCTAGCACAAAGCCAGATACACAGAAAGTACTCACTGTAAACTTGATGACTGAAAAGAATCCTAATTAAATACTATGAGGAAATATTTTAACTACCCTCAAAAATCATGCATTTATTAAGCATTTACTAGTCTGTACAGATACATAGTATAAAGGAAAGTATAAGACAATATAACTTCAGTTTCCAAAAGCACCACTTACACAAAAATTACCTGATAAATATAATTGATTTGTATCTGTTTATTAAAATAGTTTCTCTAAAGAGTCCTACTAGGTGACATTGCTAATATAATTTGATTTATTTAACATTTTAAAAATACATCTCTATAATCCATAACCTGCATTATATGCTTAGTTGCTTTATTGTTATTATCACTGTTATTACTATTCTTTTAAACTAGATGCTCTTTTTCCCTGAGGAAATCAAAATTTATATAGCTCCTTTTCTGTCAAATGAACATTTAACAAGTCCGTTTCTAAAAATTTTACTTCTTACAGTTTAGCCTTATTCCACTAACCCAAAATGAATACTTTCTTCTCTTCCCCCCCCACCTATCCCCAGCCCCCATTCCAGTATTTCTTTAGCATATACATTAGCAACAGAGTATCAATTTCAATTGGTCATCTTAAAATCCTTCTGAAGGTTCAGTGAAACCTCATCCTTTATTTTATTCGAATAGCCTATCATTTTTAAAAAATTAAAGCCACACTTCCTTCCCTGAGCATCTATTAATAAGCCAAAAGATTTTATAAATCAGCTAGTGTCCATATACTAGCTGTCATCTTATTACAGTTATACTTATTCAAGCCTAGTTTCTTTATTAAAAAATAATTTTAGTAAGTTGTACCTTGGGTCCTCCCATTTGATTTCTATGGTAGATTTTACGATAGCAATCTTACCAAATCTCAATTTACAAAATCTCTTGAATGTGATGTAGTATAATAAAACTTTGACTTGAGATATTAACTAGGTGATAAATGTGCTACATAAGATTCATTTGTAATGTGTAAACTGCTAGTTCTAACTTAATGCCCTGTAATTAGAGGGAAGAATAATACTCATGCTTATGTCTTGAAGAAAAGAAAAAGGCAAAAGAACCAAGAAATTTGCCTTTTCATTATTCCAGAAGCCTGAGTAGGAAGACCGAGAGATGATGATCTAAGTAGAAATCAACACCAAACTGTCACTCCCACTGGGGTATAGGAAGAGCCCCTATTCCTCTGTCAGGACCCACAATCCTAGGAAAATATAAAAGATCCCAACAACTCTTACATCAGATAGGGATCTGACACAAAATACCTGTAAATTTTCCATCTGTAACTGCCCCTTTCCTTGTCAGCTCTTGCCCAGTACCCCTTTGCTGCCACTTTTTAAAGGATGTTTGTTTATTGTGACACTGACCTAAGCTCTTTTAAATACTGGCGGCAGCAGCAGCTTTCTTTAAAAGAGAAACGCCAAAGAGAATGTTACTTTCTTAAAGAAAAGTGAAATGATGCAAATTTTGTGTGCAATCCTTCCATTTTTTTCCTACAATGCAGAAGCTGTCTTGCAGAGGAGATTTACATTGTCAAACTTTTGATGACCCACTCACCAGGAACAATTTACACCCCCTGAAAAGTCCCTACTCTCTTTCCTTAAGCAAACTTGTAAGTTGAATTACAGTCTTCCCTTTATTTTACTAGCCTGGAAAATCTCCCTTTCCTATTCCTTCAGTTTCTGTGTCATGCTGTGAACATGAGTAATACTCAAAAATAAGAACTAGACTCCAAGTTATATTTTTCCATGTATGGATTATCTTGAAATGAGTCATTCACCAATGTAATACAGAGTATTTGATAACTTGGTATAATTGAAAAATATCAAGATGCTCTCTAGACAACTGGATGGAGTCTGTCATTTATTGCTTGCTAAAACCAGTGAATACAGTTCGCTCAACTAAGTTCTAATGGTGAGAGTTTCAGCAAAAGCAGTCCACACAAAGGAGAAACTATACTTCTAAAAAGCTGGGGCTCTGTGCTTTTATTTCACTATTTATAAATGGACACTAGAACCCCCCAGACTATTTTCCATAGGTACCGGAAAGAATGACTCGTTATAAATTAGGGAGTTGGGGAGATAAGCAGCTGGAAACACTAATATGCATTCAAGAACCAAATTCTCTAAGAGCTCTTCCCTAAGGATCAGTCCATTTCAAAATGGAACTAAGACTTTTCCACTGGCTTATTGAATTGAATGTCCTACACATTTTAAAGGAGAGGAAGCATTCAAAAAATCATCTTAAAACAAAGTTGAAAGACAAGAGACTAATGAAAAGCAAATTCACAATATATGTGATTGAGAAAGGCTAAATATCCATAATACATAAAGAGTACAGACACATTAAGCAAAAGATAAACACTCCTATATTAAAATAGGTAATGTATATGGACAATCAACCTCAAAAGAAAAAACAATGATACTAAAAAGAAATTTAATCACAACAATAAAGAATTAAAATTGAAATGATAATAATAATGTGCTTTTCTCACTTATCAAAGTGGAAAATATTTTCCAATGATATTAATAATACCCAATTTTGTAAAGGTTTAGGAAGCAAAGCATTCTCATATGTTGCTGGTCACAATTAAATTGCTCTTCTTAGAAGACAATATATATTTATATGACATATATATATCAGTTTATATATATATATATGTAAAGATATATATTTTAAAAGGTATATGTGTTATATACATATTTAAAGACATGCATATATTTATAGCATGCAGATAAATGTACGTTATATATTATTTATTATTTACATATGTATTTTAAAGAATAAACGTTAAAACCATATTTATTTATTGTGTATACATAATATTTTTATTATATATATGAGTTTGCATATTACCTGGTTATTTTTAAAGGCATATTTCTATTCTGCTACTATTTCCTAACAAACTAATTGAAGATATGTTAATTCGAGATTTTGGCTCTCCTAAAGTGGAGGACTTTCATGGCACGTACACTTCTTTGGGATTCTTCTCAGAATCTCTGATGCCATGTATGCTAATGGAGAATGACTAATGGAGCCTGAAGTGCGGACAGCATTCTTCAACAAATCAATAAAACCAGACGCATTGTCAAACATTACAAACACTCCCTCTATAGGCAGAGTAGATGACATTCTCTTTTTTAATTCATTCTCAATTGAATTTTTTCTTAGCAAAGTAATTTTAACCATTTTAAAGTCAACTTTGCAATTTCCAAAAAATAAACCCACAAAATGATATCAGCACATGCATATGTGAAAATCCAAAAATGAGGTCACTAAGACATCTGTAGTTTCACCCAACTGCGTGTTGAAAGAAAATGTCATCACCTTCATTAGCCATTTCAGATTATTAGAATAATGTCAGCAATTCTGAAGTATATGACATCATTTAAAGAGACTAATTCTGTTCTCATTCTGCTCCAAATTACAAATAAACTCCACCATTTCCAAGACAAATGGATTCACCGAAGTCATCCACTATGTAAGGCTTTTTTACTTATTATAAAAAGCAATTTTGTAGGATGGATCAAGAAGACTGTGGATTGGAGAAAACTTTAGTCTTGGTAAAATTCCAGGCTTTAAATTGAGGCCTCTTCAAAACACATTTTATATCTGTGTTTTCGACTGACCAGTATAAAGGCCTCATTGGTTCCAAAGGCTTTATGTTTCCCTTGCATGAGTCTTTCCATAAAAGAAGTACTTTAGCTTTTGTGTCTCATCATAGGCAGTGATAAAAGTAAAACCAATGAATTCATCAGCTAAATTATACATTCTTTGCTTTGACACTTTCAGCATCACCTTAAGCCCCATACAAATACAGATATGTCTCTATAATGTAATCTCCAAATTACAAATTATGCTTTTTAGAATAGTATCAATGAGAAACAATCATAGACATCATAACTTAGCAAACTTGATGACTAATGGTTCTTGATCATGTACTGAAGAATTCAAAAACATATTTGTTTAGAGTTAAATTATAACTTCAGTAAGATAATATATCATTAAAAACAATTTAACAAAGAAAATATTATTCCAGAAGAGAATTAAAAATATTTTCACCTAGCTTATTGTGTGAACTTATCCTGGGACCCAATAGGAGTCAATAAAGCCTGTAAGACTGGAGTCAATAAAGCCTCAGCCTGTTAGACTGAGGTCTAAACTCCTCATCATTTTACAATGACCCAAATTATCAAACATTTTATTGAACACCTACTATGTACCTGTGGTTACAAAATTGAATGAGATACACCCTTTACCCTTTAAAACTTTATAGTCCAGTAGGAGATATAAGTATCTAAAGAGATAATTTTAATATAATATTGTAGCCACTAGGATAAAAGTAAATAAAAATAACTTAGAAGAGAAATATTTATCCCGCAAGGAAAATATCCTTGAAGAGATGATGCCTCACCTAAGTCTAAAAAATGAAAAAACTCATCCAGGAGGAAAAAAATGTGAGGAAGGCATTCCAGCTAGAGAAAACATAAAGAGCATAAGCACAGAGGTAGGAAATAGCACACTATATTCAAGAAATAATTAGGACCTCAAAGAAAAGTAGGGAGAATGTTACAGATGCGAAGTATTTGAAATCTAAAATCTGTAGAGCTTGAAAATTGATTGGATACAGGCATGAAGAGAGAGGAAAGAGTCTAAAAGTCTAAGACAGGATTCTGTCTTAACTAAGCCTAATGCCATTAAGTGAGATTAGAATCAACCACACTTGCTTTATCTCCCATTGACAACCCCCCAATGCATCTGTGTATGCACAAACACACACACACACACACACACACACACACACACACACACACACACAAAGAGAAAACCTAATCTTTAGTGAAATGTAGGTTTGTAGACAGAGTATGCTCACCTTGGCATACCAGAACTACTACTTTCCATCTATCCGAGTGGTACCCATTTTTCAGGGCCCAGCTTATGTCTTGACTTTTTCATTGAAGGCTTTCCTGACCATCACCACTTCTAAGACTTCTTTGATCTCTCCTTACCCTGACCAAACCAATTACCTGATGGCTAAATCCACACATTTCACAGGTTAGTCACAGATTACTCTTTCATAATCTTTTGCCAATATTTTGTGTTTTAGAATATAAAAGCTTTATTATTATGTTTGATTTGGTTCTTTAAAGTTACTTTTTATGAATTAAATTCTTCAAATATGAAGCATATAAAGAAAAAATGAAAAATTACCCAAAATACGATCACCATACACAATCATTATTTTAGAGTTTACTATGTGTATTTTCATACATATTGCAAGGCATATATAATGTTACATAAACAGGAAAAAACTCTAAAACCCCTACAAGCTGCATCCTTCCACGACATAGCATATCAGGTATATACAATTTTACAATGCACCATAATTTATGCATTTATATTGCTGTTTTTCTGTAGTGTCTCAGGTTTTGGTAACTGACACTTAATAGCTTTTATTCTCTAATATATGCATTTACGGCCTCACATTTTCCTTTAAGTACCACTTTAGCAGCATCACAAATTTTGAAACGTTGTGTTTTCTTTTATCAGTCCAAAATATTTTGCAAAATCCATTGTGATTTCTTCTTTGACCTATCGTTTATTTAGAAGTGTATTGATTAAATTCCAAATAAAGAAGATTTTCTAAATTATCTTTTGTTATGTATTTCTAGTTAATTCCACTGAGGTACAATAACATGTTCTGTATAAGTAAAAATTTTTGAAATTTGTTATAACTTGCTTTGTGGACAGCATGTAAATTTTTGGTTAATTGTTTCATATGTACTTGAAGAGAATATGTATATGTCAGTTGGTGAATGCAATGTTCAATTAGCATTTAAGGTTATTAAACCTGAGCTTTAGTCACCCTGGGTGCTCTTCTATCAAGGTTTTCACTTACTTCTAAGGAAGACTCCTTCTGATTCTCAACCCAAAACCTGGTGTGTTCACCAAATCTTCCTTCACAGGCCCTGAGCTCCAATTTTTGCCCCTCACTGAAGGGGAGAATGGCCCAAATACATACCCACTCTTCTAGGTTTCTTTCTTCTCCTAGTTTTTGGCCCTATAATTTTTCATTACCTTCGTAGGTCTTCCATGACTTCAAATATGTAAGATTTGTATATTTTTGTCCAACTTTTCTAGCTGTTCTCAGGGGAAATGTTGGTGAAAAATATCTGGTCTATCATTACAGCAAATGGAAACAATAATTTTTAGCCAATCTCTTAATAATAACAGCCTACATTTTTGAGTGCTTACAAAGTCCCAGACTCTGTTTTAAGAGCCTTAATTGTATTATACTATTTACAACTCTCGCAAAATATACTTTTGATATCTCCATTTTGTAAATGGTAAAACTGATACCAAGAGAGCTTAAATAATTTGTCTAATGTCACTCAGAAGTCATGGAGCCAGAATTCAAATTCATGCAATTTGACTAAAATGTTGACAGTGTTAACAACTCTTCACTACCTCTTGTTGGGTTTTTTTCCCAATTGTAAATAATACTGCCACAAGCCTTTTCTGTATATATATTTTATATACAATTATATGTATATTATATATAAAAAATATAATTATTCATTTTTAAGAACTTATTAAGAAAATATTCCCACAAGTGAACTCGCTGAGTCAGAAGCATACATATTTGAAATATTGATACATATTAACATATTAACATACTGCCTTTCATTAGTTTAAATGAATTTGTCACACTCTAAATATCCATTAATATCTTAAATATTTGTTCAGAGTTTCCAATCTAAGAAGTTAAAAATAACATTCTACTGTTTCTATTTGCTTCTTTGCTTACTTGTTAGGTTGAACATCTTTATATATACTTATATGTCATTTATATTTTTTTCCTTTTCTACCTTACCTAATCATATGATTTTATTTCTAACAGTATACTCATCTTTTTCTTTTATTTATGAACTTTGCTGTTTGTTAAAAATATTAAATTTTTGTCATAGATGATACAAATATTTTCTATCTTGTCTTTAGTTTCAGTGGGTTTTGCTCTGTGTGTGTGTGTGTGTGTGTGTGTACATGCACATACACGGGGCAGAGCTCTATTCAGTCTGTCCTAACATACTCTATAATTTTTTTTCCAATTCTTCCATATTTTCTTTTAATATTTTTATCATTTCACTATTTTAATTTTATGTCTTAGTTCACCTGTAATTTATTGTACATAGTTAAAAGGAGAACAAATTTGTCCTTCCTTTTCCAAATAATTAATTTGTACCCCAACATAAGTTAATAGCAAAAGCCCATTTTTTCTTAGGGGTTGAGACTTCAACTTATTCTATACTAAATTATCTGACATATTTTTTTCTATTTCTGTAGCCTATTTAGCTCTATTGGTCTATCTCCTCCTGTGTCATCACCACACTATTTTAATTAATAGAATCTGGCAGGATTGCATCCTAATTGTTTCAGTCGTATATACCCTTTATGCCCAACCAGATTCTCACCTCCTTGAAATCAAAGACTAGAACTTATATTTGTGCCTGTTTGTGTGTGTATCCTCAAAACCCTCAAAACAATCTTACACATTAATGGAACTAAATTGTATTTGTCTGAACTTGGTCTCAGAATTTCATAAGAATCTATGTTTATGAAGAAGCTTTCAGATGTTTGCTGCATGTTGAACCCTGGAAATATCTCTGGAACCACCTCAGCTAATCATAGAGTTAGAAGATCTATTGTCCTTTGTTCTGTTCTCATAATGGCCCAAGAATCAGAAGTATTAGTTGCTCTGTTGAAGTGTGTGGGCTTTATGAATCTGACTGCTTTCATTTAAAGTTACAATTACTAGGGATTAAGGATAATTCTATTACTGTACAATGGAAACAAGCAAAATATTTTTACTTTGGAGCATGTGCTTAGGGTTTTGGAAAAACTGTCATTTTGTGGTATAGCAAACATGGGCTTTGGTGTATGAGATTTACTACAAATTTTTATTTTGTCACCTACTGGCTCTGTGCTTGATATGTAATAGACATGCATTAAGTATTTTGATTAATAAAGAATTAGTGAAGAAAAAAATATTTAAGTTTTTCTAATCATAATATGTGTTACTAATGGCAACAACATCTCAGCATGTGGGCCATTTTCAGTGCCAATATATTCAATATTCCTTGATGTCAGATTCATTAAAAGCAACTGTTTCATGGAGAACTCTCAGATGATGAAAGCAAAAGACTCCTTTAAACCATCTTAAAATCAAGTATTCAGAACTTGAAAAGTGAATTTTGTATCCAAATACCGCCTTCCTTCACTCATCCCATGATTTTCACATCCAACATATACATTTGGAAACTAACTATTCCATGCTTCTCATTCCTTGGAAGAATGCTTTCCCTCCTTTAAGCAAAGCAAGTTGTTTTCTCGGGAAGATTTACACAATAGGTCTAATGTTTTGTAAAAGCATTGGTGATTTTTCCATATTTCCATGCAATAATGGAGGCTGAGCAGTGCATTTAATATTTGGGTCCAGGGACTTCCCTGGAGGTGCAGTGGTTAAGAATCCGCCTGCCAATGCAGGGAACACGGGTTTGAGCCCTGGTCCAGAAAGATCCCACATGACGTGGAGCAACTAAGCCCGTGCGCCACAACTACTGAGCCTGAGCTCTAGAGCCTGTGAACCACAACTACTGAGCCCACGTGCCACGACTACTGAAGCCCGTGCACCTAGAGCCCGTGCTCCACAACAAGAGGAGCTACCGCAATGAGAAGCCCATGCCTCGCAAGGAACAGTAGCACTACAACTAGAGAAAGCCCGCACGCAGTAATGAAGACCCAATGCAGCCAAAAATAAATAAATTAATTAATTAATTAAAAAAAAAATATTACTGGTCTGCCAAAAAAAAAGAAAAATTTGGGCCCAGGGTAGGGTATGTTGCTCAGCGGCCTGGCTCTGGTGGAAAGTCCAGGTTGAGAGAAATGTGCAGGGCAACCTGGATAAAAAATAGCTAGAACTCTCAGAGGACACTCAGATTGAGGTTACGAGAACTGACCCAGGGCAACTGCACATCACAAATTCTAATGAGGAGAAAAATATGAGATAAAATAGGATTTGGTAAGTAATTGAATGTACAAATAATTAACAGGCAAAGGACTCAAATTTGCCTCTATGATTCACCTTGGAAGGAATAGTAATGATACTCCATTAATTAAAAATAGAGGCCTCACAGATACTAAGTCCAGTTAAAAGACATAAGTCTAATTCGTGAGATGAGTTGGCCTGAGTGAAGAAGGAGGGTGACACTGGGAGGCTAGAGAAAGAAAGATGACAGGGATTCCCTGGTGGTGCAGTGGTTGAGAGTCCACCTGCCGATGCAGGGGACACGGGTTCGTGCCCCGGTCCGGGAAGATCCCACGTGCCGCGGAGCGGCTGGGCCCATGAGCCATGGCCACTGAGCCTGCGTGTCCGGAGCCTGTGCTCCGCAGCGGGAGAGGCCACAACAGAGAGAGACCTGCATACCACAAGAAAACACACACACACACACACACACACAAAAAGAAAGATGACAGCCCAGGGAGAGTGATCTATGAAACAAACAAGAGAAGAAAGGAGTACTGGTAAAAGTCCAGTTTAAATTAAATACCATGAATCTTCAGTGTAATAAATCATTTCATTTTAAATGACTTTTTCAGCAACATTCTGTGATCCAGATGCAAAAGCAAGTAAAACAGAAGGTGTACTACTGAGAAATGGTACCACAGAAATGGCAAAGAGGTAAATAAATCTGTGCCCAAATGTTTTACAAATAGCACCTCAATTAACACTTGCTAAAGACTGTATAGTAGACCCTGGTCAGACTTACATTAGTCAGACCTCCTAAAACTTCCATACACAATTTGTTTGCAACATCCTCAGGAGTTTTCAGGTCATCAGCTGAAGTCTGCCCCTGTACATGGAGAGCAGAGAGAAACCAAAGAGGGAGGCAGGTCACTCCATATTGGTAGGTGGCAGATTTTATAAGCAAGGGACCTTCGTTGTGCAGTTTGCCTTGGGCAACCTCAAAACAAGATTTCCACACTCCCCACCAAATCTTGTAAGTTTATATAGCGGCTTTAAGGGTTTAGTCATATACACCGTCTAAATGTTTACAATACCACATTACTATCTCAAAACTGTATCCTTGGGTAGCTTCTAGGGAGGGGAAGGTAAGTGGAGTACACATTCCAAGGTCAGGGGAGGGGGTGAGCAGCCTTCCAGCTTACAGGTCAAACCAGTGGTCACGTCTTCTTGATGACCTTTCCTAACACATGCCTACAAACATGTCATCATTTTTTAGTTACAATATGATTGGGCATGCTTGATGACTACTCATTATGGTATTTTGTTAAAAATGTTTCTTTTGTTCTTATAACAGCAAACAATAGCTTCAAGAAGATTTACATGTTCAATATTCTTCAACTCAGTCCTTCAAGAATTCACTTCATCTTATTTTATTTCCATTGTACAAAAAAGAAGCTCCTCCGTACAAAAAAAAGAAGCTGAAATCCAAAGTTAGCTAAGGTCATTCAGGTATCACATGGTGGAAGAAGATTGAGACTCAGACCTTCTGCCTCTTACTCTTTCTACTGCACCAACTTATGCAAAGTGTGCAAAGAAGGAGAGAGAAATGCTTATTCATAAAAAAAAAAGTAAGGGTAAGATTTAGTGAATGTTAAGAAATGTTAGCTAAGTGTCAGATAAAAACAAGTCAGCAATCTGTGAGATGGAGCTGGGTTGGTAATGGCAAAATCCAGGATATGAGAGCAATAATAGTAGTGTTAGGAAGTGGAAGTTAAGGTCACTGGTAGTATGAGTAAGGAACTTTGATTCAGCATCTTATATTCAATGTGGATATTAAAGTCACTAATTATTTAGTGGGAGATGAGAAACACGAAGAGAGTAATGTGAGCAGTAGCACAGACACAATGTCCAAGTGAAGCAATGGCAGGGAAGAGTTGAAATGCAAAAGTTGCTGAAATGCAGAGAATGGGTTGAGCCTTTCTGAGTTCACAAGAATCACAAAAGAAGGCAACAGTCTATCTATCATCTATATACATATCTATATCTATTTCTATATCTATAGTGTTATTTGAGGAAACCGCATTTCCACTGAAGGGATAAAGAGTGAAGATGACGGAAAGTTTCTAGCAATGAACTAAAGCTCACATAAAAAAGCACGGGAGATGATAGTTAAGGGACAGACATGGATAGCCCATGAGTGGAATTAAAGGATAAGCTGAACTGAAATGAGTTTTGAGGTGTAAAAGCAAGAAAAAGGAAGATAAACTAGAGGGACAGAAATGGGTGATGTCAGAGCCTGGGAACTGTAGAGATAAAAAAGGAGTATTTTTGCAGTATTTTCATTCCAAAATAAGTAGACTATCACAAGAGTAGAGTTAGGTAGAGATTCCCATAAAATTTCACATAAGGTGTTTTTTTGACTTTAATGAGCTCTCTTTGGTCATGTACTTTGTACTTTATAGCAAGATCAAGCATTTTCCCCTGCCTGTCTTGTTCTTAAATACATCTCAAATTAGAAGCAAGGTGTGTGTGCTTACCAGAAACATGGGATACATCAAACCCAGTCCATGAATTTTTTATAGGCAGAGAAGAATTAAAAGATCATTAAATTCAGAGCGATAACTGAAACCCTGCTCAGAATGAATGTGCCTCATTACTTGAGTGAAGTTTTCAAGAGTAAACACTGTTCATTTCATAGTCAGAGCACTGAACTGATGACATATTTCTAGTTTACTCAGACAATGCACTCACACTTTAATATGATATTTCATATTTATGGTAAAATATTCTAGGATGGAAATTATGTTTGGTCATTTATGCAAACTTTCATTTTGTGCAAATTAACACAATTAATGACCTGGTATGCCTCAGGGATTAAATATTTAAATGATGTTTAATACAATCTTTCCCAATAGATAAAATCATTTTGGGAAAAAAAAAGCAAGATTTGAATGATATTAAGAAAATGTTTTACTTAAATCTATATTTGCTTAATGCTTAGAATAAATGCTTCAATTTATTTTATAACCTTCTACTCTGTTCCTCTGTGTTATTTTTCTTTTATTCTTAGGTTATTTGTCATTTGGATTTCTCTGTGTTTTAAATAATCATATACCAGTTTTTTCTATCTGTTGTGGGTCATTTGCAAAGATTGCCATGCACTATCAAGAGGTAGTTTTTTTCTCCACACTTTGAATCTAAGCTTGGCCATTTGACTTGCTTTGGCCAATGAGATACTAGCAAGCATGAGATAAACAAAGACTAAAAAGTACTTGCACATCAGGGCTCGCTCTCATTCAACTCCAGTTGGGACCTTAAGACGACAATGTGAATGATCCTGAACTGGCCTACTGAATAGACCCCTTGGAGTAGAGCAGAGCACCCCAGCTGGACAGTCTACCGAACACTTCGCTGGTGAGTGAGGCCATCTTAGACAATCCAGTCCCAGTTAAGCCACTAGAAGTCTACGGCCAAGTGAATGGCCCAGGAAAGACAATGAGAACAACACAGCCGAGCTCAAAAACTGCCCAAATTGACAACTCGTGGAATCATTAGCAAATAAAATTTTGCTGTTTTAAGCTAATAAATTTTTTAGAATTTGTTACACAACGATAGATAATGACATGCTAAGACCTATTATCCTCTGAAATAGGCAACATCCATTTAGAGAGATTGGTAAAGAAGAGTGCTGGTAAGCAAAGCAATGCTTTAATTGGAAGAAAATGAGGAAATTAAAGTATGAGAGTTATGTTAATTCTCAGTCTCATCCAATTGCAATTTATATCACCACTAACCCTGTCTAATTCTAGTCTTCTAAATTGGCTTACAGTGTTCTAAAATTATAGAAATATGTAACTTCCAAATGGTTTCAATTCAAACTATTCTACTATCCAAGTAATCCATATAGCAAACCCCATCTCCTAACTTGTTAATAGTGGATGCTGGGAAGCAGTCTCAGTATTAGATTAGTTCATGACTGCATGACTAGATTGATCACAAGATACCTGCCCCACTATCATTCACTTTATACCACGAATAGGAAAGGCTGCCAGGAAACATGGTTCCATCATGAGTTAGACTGAGGTTGGGCCAAGATTGCCACCAAGACCAGAAATATAAGACGAGCCAAAAATTAATTACTGGTCAGGATCTGGGCTAATGGTTTTTAACCTGGAACAGGCATAATAATCACCAGTGGACTTTTTTAAACTACAATTTATCCCCCACCTACTGGAAATTTAATTCATTCAGTCTGAGATGGAGTGCCAACATCTGCTTTGTTTTAACATCACAAGAAATTGCCTATACACTGCTAAATAAGAATAACCAGTAAAAGCAAAGGAGTACATTAACAATGTGATGTGATTTGAGGGGTAACAAGATAATTTTTTTTAATAATACAACCCCCCACTGGTCAAATATAGTGCCTGAAGTTACACTGTCTCTTCTTTGGCTGAAAATGTATTATCCATGGTCAGGGAACTTAACAGTAGAAGGGAAAGGCCTAGAATCAAGAGACCTAGGTTCTCTCCTAATTACTCACCTAACTTTGAGGAAGTCATTCAACCTCTCAGTTTCTTCCTTTGCAACACAGGGAAAGAAATCTATGCTCCCTAGGCTTCTATGAATGTCAAATGAGATGCAGGGGAACGTATTTGGCAAACTTTAAAACGCCACCTAAAATAAAGAATTACTACCCTTCTGTAGGAAAAAGCCATTAACTTCTCTGAACAAACTTACTTGAATTGCTAGCCTATTACCTAATAAAATGATGAGGAAAAGAGACTAGGCACAAGTAACTTTGGATTGGGAGAGAGGAAACTCTGATGTGAGGTAGTTCTGGGAAGGGAGAACCAACTGTTTCGCCTCAATGGGGGACCCTCCCCAAGTGGCCTGAGGACAATACAGATGAATGGGACAGAGTAAGGTGGCTCAAAAAGGACGCTAAGTGCAAGCATTGCCTACTTCCTAATTTAGCCTGAAATCAGCTCAACAAATGGCCCTAAATCAAAATAGTTCAATGGGCTCATTTTATTCTTAAATAATGGGACCGGTTAGAGAGAGAAAGAATAAAATAAGATATACCTCGGAATAAAGTGCTTGGTTGGATGTTTGATTTTTGTAGGCTTCTCTTTACCGTTTTCCATTTGAAAACCAAGTTATCGCCATTTCTCATATTTGAAAGCATACACCTCTAATAACAGAGGCAGAGGAGGAATTTTGCAGATACAATAAAAGTGAATTGCTCTTCAAATTGCCTTGCAGACTTAGCTTATATGAATAATTATTCATAATCTTTTTGATTCTGTAGTGCAATAAGAGGGTTTTTTCTTTTGATGGCAATAAAATAGGTTCATTTATTGAGGCTATAATGATCAAAATGAGAACTTGAAAAGTGATGGGCTCATGCACTAGAAGTAAAAAGAGTTTGAATATGTAAAACACTGAACCACAAAAGCAAAGTTTTTCTCACTTCAAGCTTTTGAAAATGTTATATGAAGGTGAACCCTGTGCACTTGGATTTTTTTTTTTAATTTTGATAATATATTTTATTTAACTCAATATATTCAAAATATCATTTCAATGTGCAGTCAATAGAAAAATTATTGAGATATTTTACATTCCTTTTTCATATTTGACCTTTGAAATTCAGTATGTATACACTTGTGGCTGAGCCACATTTCAAGTGCTCAAAAGCTACACAGCTATGTATAAGTGATATCATACAGTATTTGTCTTTCTCTGTATGACATTTCACTTAGCATAATGTCCTCCAAGTCCATCCATGTTTCTGCAAATGGCAAAATTTCATCATTTTTTATGTCTGAGTAATATTCCATTTTGTGTGTGTGTTTGTGTGTGTGTGTACCCCACATCTTCTCTATCCATTCATCTGTTGATGGACACTTAGGTTGCTTCCATGTCTTGGCAGTTGTAAATATTTTTAAATATTTAAGTTTGCGTGAACTTTATTCTTTGTCAAGAACACTGCTCTAGATCTGAGCCACAAGGGTGAAGACTTTAAAAAATTAACAAATATTTTAAAGAGGAGGGTTTTTAGTCAAAGGGCTGTGGGTGGGAAGATAAAATCCCTAATCCATCCCTCTTTTCACTTCCATAGAGCATAGCTGTGAACACTTCCTGCTGCCTTCTCCATGATCACCCACTCCCCTCCATCCAGTGGGTGGGGATCTGACACCCAATGGGTCTCTCGCTTCTGGTGGAAGGGTCAGATGTTAAAAGCCACTGGCCCAAGCTTTCTTTCCTCCGAGCTGTCAGCCACAGCACAGGCTCTCTCTTTGTGCTCACCAGACCCTTGCACACCCTAGCCCACATGATAATGAACATATAGTTTCAATACAATACAGTAAGTAACTGCTTTAATGGAACTTTGGTCAAAGAAGCACTAGAGCAGATAGGAAGGAGTACATGCTTCATAATCAATGATACTCTTTCACTATTCACATCAATTTATATAACATTTTGTTATTCAACATTACTATGGAAATGTTATTTTCTTCCAGCTTTACTGAGATATACTTGACATTATAACATTATATTAAAACATTGTATGTTTAACGTCTATAACATAATGATTTGATATATTTATATACTGCAAAATGATTGCCACAAAAAGATTAGTTAACAGATTCAGCACCTTACAGAGTTACAAAATTTTGTGTGTGGTGAAAACTTTAAATCTTCTCTCTTAGCAACTTTCAAATATACAATACACTATAGTTAACTAGAGTCACCATGCTGTACATTACATCCCCAGAACTTGCTCATCTTATAACTGGGAGTTTTTATCCTTTGACTATCTTACCCTTTTCCCCTCTCACTTCTCACTCCCAGCCCCTGGCAACCACTAATCTGTTCTGATTTTATGAGCTCAGTTTTTTTGATTCCAGGTATAAGGGAGATCATATAGTATTTTTCTTTCTCCACCTGGCTTATTTCATTTAGCATAATGTCCTCAAGGTTCATCCATGTTATTACAAATGGCAGGATTTCCTTCCTTTCTATGGCTGAATAATATTGTATTCTTTATTTTCTTTCCATTCACGTTTTCTCTATCCATTCCTCTGTCAAGGGACACAGGTTGTTTTCATGACTTGCATATTGTAAATAATGCTGCAATCAACCTGGGGGTGTAGATATCTCTTCAAGACAGTGATTTTATTTCCTTGGGATATATACTCCAGTGGAATTACTGAATCATATGGTAGTTCTATTTTTAATTTTTTGAGGAACCTCCATACTGTTGCCTGTAGTGGCTGCACCAATTTAGATTCCCACCAGCAGTGCACA